>NW_016157342.1:0-29567 GCF_001687245.7 Rhagoletis zephyria | reverse complement strand
GTAACCGTTCTACCAATTTGTACCAAACTCGGTATGGTTATTGTACTTGCCACGTGTAAGCAAAACGTTGAAAATTATTGAAATCGGACTAAAATAACGGCCGATTCTCATATAACGGTAAATTTCAGAAATGCTTGAAACTTCAATATTTCGAAATTGAAGGACGCTAATTTACTCAAAATTGATACATGTCGGCTTACCATCTAGCGGAAGGTTTCGGAAGGGTGAAAAAACTCGAACCCGAACTTAGACTATCTTACTTGTTTTTATATAATATTCACAATTATTTTGATGAAAATTTGTTTGCATATATTTTTTATGAAACCACATAAATCAAAGTTTCACACTTTATATAAAGTTCACAAAATTTAAAATTTTTATTCAACTTAACGCAAATTTCAAGTCGCTAAAAGTTACCGTTGATTTTTTATTTATTTATTTTTTTTGGAGGGTGTTGCGCATTTTCTTCCATATAAAGATAAATTTTAAAAGTGTGAAACTTTGATTTATTTTTTAGAATGCAGTATATTTTCATAAATAATAAATGCAAACGACTTTTCATGCAAATGATTGTGAACAATATATTAGAAAAAAGTGTACACTAAGATTTTTCACTCACTGTATATCATAGAAAATTATAGAATCAGTCGCAGTAATATAGTAAATAAGTACATACATATATCGTGTATACAGCCGTTCATACGTTCACCCTCTTCTTTATCAATAAGTAAAATACGCTCTTTCATATCCAGCTTGGAAATATTTGTAGCATCATATAAATACGCTTACAAATACATTTGCGGGAATATGTATGCACAACATTCGACATACCTACTACTTCCATATATCCTAAATATTTATTTCGCCTCTTATCAGCCCTTTGCCTCTCAAGTGTTGCTTCATACTTGTCGCTAGCATTAAGCCTTGCTCATGCGCCAATTCAATCCTTCTTACTCCTTTTCTTACCTTATGTTTCTATGTTGCTTTATCTACACATAAATATATATATGTTAGTGTAAATGCCTTATATGCAGGTAAAATGTTGTGCTGAAGTGGCGCACTCTATCATTTGCTTTTGCTCGTCGAAGTAGTAATAAGAGAAAAAAGTTATACTCATTCCCGCCTGCCTGGCTGCATTTATGCAAATCACTGTAAAGTGATTGATATAAATGCAACGAAACGTGTCGTTAAACGTTTGTGAAAGACGTAAAGTAGTAGACAGGTTGGAAAGCGAAATAAAGCTGTCGTATGCAAGTGCGTATATATGCGTTGCAATAAAATGCAATGCTTTATTTAATCCTGCAATAGTATTATTATTAATAGTGGCTCTGCTAGTAAACGAGTTGCGTTGAATAGGTTTTTTTTTGAAAGCGAACGCTTATTGAAAGTTGTGTGGCATAAAGCACTTCAAATATTGCACGATTTTTATTGATCTTGATGCCGTTTTTCTTATGGATATTTGTGAATTGAATGAAATGTATGGAATTGATATTTTTCAATAACGAGTATTTATTTTTATGAGCGCATATGATGTGTTTGTTACTAGTGCAGTTGATGGCTAGATAAATGGAAACTGGTTGGTTGGTTGTAGTGCTTGGATAATAATTTTGTATT
This sequence comes from Rhagoletis zephyria, assembly GCF_001687245.7. Classification (NCBI taxonomy): domain Eukaryota; kingdom Metazoa; phylum Arthropoda; class Insecta; order Diptera; family Tephritidae; genus Rhagoletis; species Rhagoletis zephyria. The sequence continues at coordinate 27,953 of NW_016157342.1, read as the reverse complement.
CTGGCTTAGCCTACTTGTCAACTTGTGAATCGTTGGTGCAATGTATTCGAAGTGGTCTTACCTGGATATTTGCACAGGAAAGCGAATATTGTTTTATACCTGCCGTCTGAGCGTATGCCTTTGTGAGAAATAGTTGCTACAATCCTTAATCTAATTTGTCTACTCTTGGCCTATTTAGCAGATCCATTGTCCTTGCTCTGCTATAGTCAAACCCTAACTTGCGGGCGTTTCTTACAGGTTTGGATCGCTGACCATCTTTTCTTTGTTTGTTTCCGAAGTTGCAAACGGATAATCCCTGAATTAAATTTTTCAAACAGGTGGCAACCCGCTTCAAAAATATGTTCGAGGGTAAATTTTCTTAAACCTCTTTAGCTTAATACCAGTACTGTAATATGTAATTAATTTTATAAATTTAAATAAATAAAGTGTTTCAAACAGGTGGCAACCCGCTTCAAAAATATGTTCGAGAGTAAACTTTCTTAAACCTCTTTAGCTTGATACCCAATGTTTCAATATTTAATTTGTCTCATTCGATAAATTAAATTAAAATTTTCAAACAGGTGGCAACCTTCTACAAAATTTTTTTCATAGTGAATCTTCTGAAAGCTCATTATTTGGGCAGCTAATTGCAATATTTATATTATCTTATTAACTGAAATTTTCAAACAGGTAACTCTCAACAATATTTTCTTTCTATGTTTTAGGTTAGACCTCAAGCAATACATTCGATTCCATGTATTAGTTTTCGAGTTTTGCGCGTACATACATACAGACATACAAACAGATAAAACTTCTAAAAATTTTTGATTTGGCTTCTGTTGCTCTAGTAAAGACTCCTCATATAATAATTTTCCATTAAAATCTATAACTAGATCGCTCTCACCCTCTTCGCTGAGAGTAGGAAATTTCTACGTGCTACATTAGGTGTAATTTATTTTATTTGTCAATGTTATTGTGGCTTATTACCATTTAATTTTAATATTTTTATTGAGCTTTGTACCACGATTATGTTTTTTAGGAAAAATGGAAAAAGCAACAAAGTCTAAGCGGAGAAGTTATAGCAGTTATTTCGGAGATCATGGCTTTTCGAACAGGTGGCAAACCTTTCCAAAATATTTTCAAACTACAATTTTTTAAGCCCCTTGTCATTCATTCTTTAATATAATTTTCAAATAAGTAATTCCCTTAATTCAAGTCGAATTTGATTTTTTTAAATATACCAAGTTCCAGTACTATATCAAAAATAATTTCCAAGATATGATATGCGGTATGAAAATTCCGTTTTATGGGAGGTGCCACGCTGCCTCGTATGATCAAGATTAAATCTATCCTATATTTTACCAGCGTGCAAATTTTAATGGGAATCGGTTAAGTAGTTAAAGCGTGAAAGCGTAACAAATAAACAAACTCACTGTCGGATTTATAATAAATATTAGTAAGGATAGTAAGGATGTACAGACATCGGCCTATTACAATTTTATTATATGTATAGATATTTGAAAATCTTTGGTGGTTTAAACATACAAGAAGTGCCAGTTACTGCCCAAAATCGACCGCATTTTGTTATAAGGGTCCCGAAGAATTTTTCGTCTGTGTTTTTGTTTCGTCTACGTTTTAGTCACTGTCTTTTCATGTACACATATCCGTTTTCATATTAGTCTTCGCTTTAACCTTTTCACCGTCTTAGTCGCTGTCTTCGTATTCGTCTTCGGAATGCATCCGTATTAGTTTTCGTCTTAGTATTCGTATTCCAATGTTTATTCGACGTCACGTTCTTCTTCGCATTCATCTTCGTATTCGTCATCCTCGTGTTCGTCGTCGTATTCAAATTCATCTCCGCATTCATCTTTGCTTGGTCTACGTTTTCGTATTTGACCTCGTCTCCATATCCCTCGNTCTGTAAGAAAACATTTTTCTGTAGACTAAATAAATAAATAAATAAATAAATAAATAAATAAATATTCGTGTTCATGTTCATATTCATCTTCGTATTCGTATTTGTTACGTTGTGATCTCATTATGTGTATTTATCTTCGTCATACTTTTCGTATTGGCCTTCGTATTTGTGTTCGTATATTCCTCGTCTTTGTATTCTAACTCCTCTTGGCATTAGTGTTCGTTTTTGTATTCGTACCCGTCGTCGTATTGTTTCAGAAATTCGTCTTCGGTTGCTGTTCGCATTTGCTTTCGTATTCGTATGTGTATTTTTAATCCTGTTGGCATATGTCTTCGTCTTCGTATTCGCTTTCGTATTCAAAAAATAATAGTTCGAAGCAAAACAAAATGCAAAAATAATACACAGTTAGCAAGCCCCATACAACTCAAATTGAAGAGCTTGCAAAAACAACTGATTTTAAATACGTAAATTTCCTCACGGCAATTGCAGTCGTAATTTTCCAAAAAAAAATTTTAACCAAGAAAACCGTCATCTACAGAAGAATACATGCGTAATTGTGGTTTTGATTTCAAAATCGGTTCAGAAGAACGGCCAAATGAAGGCGCACAAAATTTATGTTAGCGTATTAATATACAGATTTCGCAAAGTGTAGATATATCATATGCCATGTATCTATTAAATGTAAGCTTGCAAAAGACTTTCAGTAACACCTGTGATCCTTCTCTTTCGTTGACTTAATCGGCTTAGCATAATAGTAGCAGAGCTTCACACACGCGCAACAATAGCTGCTGGTTATTGTTACGATTATCGAGCAAAGTTATTGTAGCTGCATTGTAAATTTGTTATAGAAATTCAGTAAAGGTATTTTGTAAAAAAAGAGTATGCACTGAAATGATTACATCTATCCAATGTATATGGATCTGCATACAAATGTCGGCAAACGTATGCGCCAACCAGTCAATAAACGTTTCAATGCAGCTTCCTTTTAAATTTAAAACTTTCGACAACCAGCTGTCGTCTGCGTTCAGCATACATACACCTGCGGGCGAAATGTGTGAATTAAGCGGAGTAAAAGTGTAAAAATACGTGAACTCACCTGCATGCGTGCGACAGACTAAAAGCTTTCGTTGAATTATTGAAATTATTGCCGATATGCGCGAAAACATATGTCTGCAGTCATATATAAATACATTTAGGTAGAGGAGTAAATGCAAAACTGTACTATGTGCATGTGCGTGAAACTACGTGCATTTGTATATTTAAAATGCGTGCCGTTATATATTTTTCGCGCGCCAATACGTGTTATTGCACGCACGCGTCAGCATGCATACACAAACTTAAATCCGTTCGCCTCCTTTTAGCTACAATCAAACAAGATTCGCTGAAATTGCCAACCCACTAGAAATTTCAGCGAGATCTTCCTAAGTGATTAATCGCTTAGGAGCCAAGTAGGCGATCTGTTAAGTGAGGAATAAAAGAAAGCTCTCTGAGACATGATTTCGGAGTAATAAGAGATATTTTGTTGGGGTTGACCTCCTTCACAACTTGCTTAGGAGCCAAATGGGAGACCTCCTTATGGAGCAATAAAAGAATATTCCCTGAGGCATGAATTGCGATTTTACTTGATTAAGAGAAAAAACCGATGCCTCCCAAAGCGAGAAATCCAGAAGTATTCATTTTAGTTCATAGGAGAGCTGTGTACACCTCGTTCAAAAGAGAATTTTTATTTTTGTAAAAATTTATCATTAAAACAAAACATAATATGGGTTTTCATGGTTTCGAGGCATTTACGCATTTAGATGAATTGCCCTAATTTACTGAAAAAATAAAAGCAGGACGCAATCAATTAAATGAAACAGCCAAAGTTAAGACCCGTCGGTATGTATGATAACATTTGTCTCAACGGCACGAATTTTAGCAGCATGAAGGATTGGGTTTCTGTCTTCTATTAGGTGAATACCAATCAAACATTCTCCATTCTATATAATTATTCAATAAACATTATTTATGTACATATGTTTTATCAGATGCCATATTAGCGTACATACATATGTATAGGTATATGTAAGTAAGTATGCGATAAAAAAAATGTATAAATGAACTACGTAGATAACAAAATATTTTATGTAAATCGCTTGTTTTGAAGCTCTATGAGGAGGAATATAGGAGACTAGGAACGCTCTTTTATTACTCGTACAGGAGGGTTGTGGGATTATTCCGATAGGAATGCTCATTCGGGATGGATATATGATGGTTTTCCATGTGCCCTCCTTTGTTGCCCTTCTTGGAGGATATTTCTTTGTGTACTCTCTGACCGCTCGTTTAGGAGGTCAAAGGGAATACTCGCCTTCGTACGACATCCCGTTTTAAAGAGCGCATACAAAATAACACGCTTATATGGTATGGCCTGGGTTCAAGCCCTGGTCAAAGCAACATCACAAAAAAAAATGTAGAAAAGAGATTTTGTCTTAACAGCGGTCGCCCCTCGGTAGGCAATCGCAAATCTCCGCGGGTACTTCTGTCATAAAAATACAATCGCCATTCGGAGTCGGCGTAGAACTGTAGGTCCTTCCCCTTTATGTGACAACATCAAGGCGCATCCCACAAATCGGAGGAGAAGCTCGGCCAAGCACTAACATACACATGTGTAAGCGCCAATTTATTATTATTATTATTATAGGGAATAATCGTAATCTCGCAAGGGAATAAACAACGAGCATCCGAACGATGGTCCCAAGTTCTACTGGGTACATTCACATAAAAATTTTCACGCAGCTCTCAAAATTTTTTCTAATAAAATATTAGTATGTTTGCGAAAATGCCGCAGTAAAAAATTATGAATACCAGTTGAACGAGCTCAGGCGCGAGTCGTTCGTGGCAAATGACTGCAATTACTTACTTATGCCTACCAAAAACAAGTGTGGCAACAAAAACAATAACAGCTGTAACAAAAATTCCCTTTGTATATATAAATATTTATGTGACTTGCCTTAACATTTAAAATGCAAGCAATGCAAATGCAATTTAAAATGCATGTGTTAAGGAATATTTGCTGGGTGCCTCATTACGTGCGCAGCGTACTCATTGCGGTTCTCCATGGCGAATACGTGTCATTTGAGGATTTGCGGGCGTACTATTTCAAATGCATGTAGTTGAGTGCAGAAAAATAGCATAGTTACTGTTAAAGAAATGTTTTAAGGTATTTATTCGCAAAGTACCCCCAAAAATGTAGAATTTTTTTAAAAATCAATTGTGCCACCAAGTCGAATCGGCGGCGAAGTAATGACTCAACTCAACTATTCAACAACAAGAAATCGGAGACTCAGTTTACACGACCTATCCTATGGGATTTTCGCGGCGTTAACGAAAGCTCACCACTGCATGGCGGTGACGTAGAGAGATTCTCGATCAATGGTAATTTGATACTTGGATACGGCGATAATTGCCGTACGGGAGTTAATTGAACCAAAAACCAAAAACATTACAGGAATTTAACTTTATTATTCACTATCATAAAGTATCGAGTCGTAGTAACAAATATGATCAATTTCTTTACCTTCTGCACCGATAAAAATAGAATATCTACATCGAGCATCGCAATCGTTAAAAATAGGTTTTGATATTTAAAATGATTACAACGGCGAAACTATGACAACTTTAAAGTATACAATTATTTATTATGTGAAATAAATATTTTTTAACTCCGGCCTGGTCAGTCCTAATACAAAAGAAACAAANGAACAATCAGTTGTATGGGAGCTATATGTTATAGTGGTCTGATTCTTCCGGTTCCGACAAATGATGAATACATTATAAAAATATACCCACCTACCAAATTTTATCCGGATATCTCGAAAACTGAGAGACTAGATTGCATACAAACAGACGGACAGACGGACATGGCTAAATCGACTCAGCTCGACGTTCTGATCATATAAGTATACATTTTAATGGGTCTATCTCTTTTTATTCTGGTACTTATAAACATCGGACCAAAGTTATAATACCATTTCATGCTCATGAAACGTATAAAAAGCTTATTTTGTGAGATTATGGCATCAAAATATTTTATTTGGGATTGATATCGATATAGAAATCAATAAAAATAAAATATCGATTAATAGATGCCGATAAAATATCGATAAAGCAATGTCAACAAAATATCGAAACTGATAAAATATCGATACCGATAAAATATCGAAAATTAAAAAAATATCGAACACGATTAAAATCGATATACACCCATAATAATGACGGTAACGATAAAATATAGAAAATGGTACCGATAAATGCATAGATGCGGTATAAATTTATTATTTACAAGCAAATACCCTACGTGCGTACCTGCGCCATAACAGTAATTTTTTGTTGTTACTCCCAACCAAAACTCTTACGGCTTCATTCATACAAAATAAAATAGGTTTGAAGAGCTTTATGAAGGGAGATTTAAAAACAGATTTTCGATGTGTAAAAAATACTTTATTTTTATTCTTTGAATAGTGGTGTTAATTAATACATTTTCGATGGTATTTAATCTTGGAAATTAAATTTATACTCCTATAACTCGATTCTACATACCATGCACTTTCTTCCACGGTGTATTAATTCAGTATTTACCAAACTGAATACATATTTTTTTTTTTTACTAGGTGGCAACCCGCTAAAAAAATATTTTCGTAGTAAACTTTCTTAAACCGCTTTAGCTTGATTACCATATTGCAATATTTTTTTGTTATCAACTTAAAAATTGAATACAATTTTTCAAACGAGTGGCAATCCACCGCAGCACCACAGTAATATTGATCTCCTCAAAATTATTGTTTGCAATAAAATTTCCGAACCCTCTTTAGTTTGATACCCATTTTGCAATATTTAATTTAACTTATCAATTAAAATTTTCAAACAGGTGGCAACCTTCCACAAAAATATTTTTTCTCAAACGTTTTTCTTTTGACACATATTGTACTATTTACTTTGTCTTATCAATTTACTTAAACTTCAATTTTTAAACAGGTGGCAACTCTCCAATTAGTTTTTCCTTTGTTTTAAGTTAGGCGTTTAGCAATGCATCGGTGAAAACTACATTCGACCAATCATCCAATAGTTTTCGAGTGATACGCATGCAAACATACAGGCAGGCGACAAAAATTATACAAATTGTTTATTTAGGTCCTGTTTCTCTGATAAAAACCCTCCATATTAATGTTTCTTTATTATCTATAATCTACAGACATCGGCCTGGTAAAATTTTTTTAAATGTATATATATATATTTTGTGAAATAATGGTCGTAGCATGCAAGACAGCATTTTTTAATACACCATCGCCCTAAATTTTTCCTAATAATTCTAATAATTTTCACGCACAACTGTAGCTATGCACATACATATAAGTATACATATGAATATGCTCTGTAACTATGTATGTCCTGTATTCGCATTTTGCCATATTTCTTACATTTTATTTTAAGTATTATATTTTAACTGTTTTATTGTTGTGCGTATTGAGATTTTTTTTCCTTCTCCTTTCATAGCATTCTACTTTTTATGTTTCCTATATCATTTACTTTACTATTTCCATGATTTTTTTTGTTTTGTATCAGACGAAAAAGCAACAAAAAACTTTGCGTTGCAATGCAGCTACTATAAAATTTAATTTTCACACATTTACGGCTCGCACTTACATATGGTTGTACATTTTGCCTTGAGTTTTTTTCTTTTTTTTTTGCTTCGCACTTGCCCGACTGAATAGTTTTTGCTTGTTGCTCTCATTGCCTACATTCTCATGAGTATAGGTTGTTTGTTGGTTTGTATGCACACATACATAAGTATAATTACATTTGTTTCGGCGTAAAATTATAAGCCGCAAATTTGTTGCATAAGCCGCCATTTAACCCGCTTGCACACCAGCCTTGTGTGCTTTTCACTACTTTTTCTCCATATTTTTCACGCTTCTCTTTATCCCTCTCGGTGACAATGTGCTCATGAGTCATGACTAGGGCAACCAAAAATATGCTCGAGCATATTTTTTTTTCTTATACTTTATCACAAAATGCATAAAAAGGAAATGCTAATTGTAAAAATATAAAGCGTTTTAGCCATATTTGTTAGAGCATATTTCGGCATATTTCGCAATAAATGCATTTTTTGCATATTATTATTATTTAGCAGATATTCAAATTTTTTTTTTAATGATAGAGCCTATGCTAATTGATAGAACACTGCTCTGGATACAAAATTTTTGACCACTAAATATTAGGTGAATAAAAATTCTCGAGCCCGTAAGGCTGGTTAGCAATTTGACGGCAAGCATCACACTTAATAAGTGCATGGCTTTATGTTCTAAAAAATTGAAATCATATAAATGCTGCATTTTGATTGCCTAACTTGGAGGCATTTTTTTTTTTGTGCATCAAAGCAACTTTCAAAAATTTCCAGCAGTGAACAGTTACGAATTGGCACAGGCCCATAATAAGTATTTTGAAATTCACTGCTCCATGATTACGTCCTTTGAGAATGTGATTTTTTGTATCAATAATCGTCTATAAAATTCGTTAAATGTTGCATAGTGCTTTACACTAAAGACCAAGAACGGCTTGGCAAACCAAGTGAAATTTCCCTTTTCTTCAAGCCATTTGTGTTGTGTATGGGAGTGCTTGAAAGTTTGACAAGCCGCTTGTGTGTCGCTCTTAACAATAGTAAGCAAATGGAAAACAGAGTTGTATCAAGATAAAATCTCCAATTTTTCTTCCACTAGTTACCTGTGTCAACCGCTTTTGAGGGATTTCCGAGGACAATATTTCGAGAACTTATGCGGGGGCACCATTAGAATGTTGAATTACTTCGAAGCAGTTTTTATATGGATTTGTGCTTATTAAGTACTTGAATAAAATTTGTTTGCCATTAAAATGGGGCTGCCATAATTCTGAACGCATCGACCAGGACACCTAATCCCTATAAATACAGATTCTTTGGTTCAGGCGTTGCATTATTTCTGAAGTACTTTCTGATATTGTATGCAATGTATGATGAATGATTGATGATGATGAAACGCTCTCAAGTTCTAATTTTTTTCTTTAATCATAAAAGAACAAATTTCTCTTGACGGTGACGTAACTTGGAAAAATGTTTGGCGCTTTTAACGTGGTCTTGAATGCTTGCCTTACCACCATTAGCAAATTTCCACATATCCTACAATGCGCTTCATGATAATTTTTGCCATTTTGTAGGCTGTCTGAAGTGAAGCCATTCAAAACAACTTACCAAATAAGTACTGGAAAAAGTGCTTCCCTGCATATTTCCTAGAAAGAGGTTTCCTATTTACACTGTAAGTCAAGAAAAAAATTGCCATTATTTCGTGTTTGTGTCCAAGGAATTTTGACATCTGGTACTTCACCAACCTGTTGTCTCACTCTTTCGTCAATAAATAATGGAACAAGCATATGTATATTTCTGTTGCAAGCATGAGTTGCCTTGTGCTCGTTTTTCACAAAAAAAATTTAGAAAACCGTAGTAGAAAGCATACCAAATTTCTAAGGAACTGCTTACTGCCTCAAGAAAATCTCTTAGCCATTTCTTGTACCTCATTTTATATCGAGTTTTCTCTTTTCTTGAGAGCTACATACTGGCCTTTACGTGAATGTACTTAAGTATATATATGTTTATATTATTTAGCATTTAAGTCTCAATAAAATATATTTGATCTGAATCTTAAATATTTACATTCTTTAAAGGAGTATGATTTTTATGAATTAAAAACAGCTTTAGAAGAACTTCTTCAAAAGGCCTTCAGAAGTACGTCCTACAAAAGCCCTTCTGGAAGCTCTTGTTTTAATAGCGAAAGCAGAAGCCCTTCAATTTGTGCCACTCCGTATAAAAAAGGAAGGAGAAAGGGATGACTCTCAGAAAGGCATTTTGGAAGAGATTTTAGCTTATGAAATTATCTACTGCATAGTATGTGTAACCCCTCAGCCGTGAACTGTTTAGGAACTTGCAGTCTTTTGGCATTTACCTGCAGATACAAAATTAGATTTTAATCAAATAAACTAAACAGAAAGAAAGTATGTAAACTCACCAGATATTGTTCAACATATTAGAAAGGTGTTTCATTATCGATTTTCGATTACTAATGACAGAAAGCTTAACCTTTTTTCAAAGCAAAAATCTGCTAAAAATTAGATGGGCATTGACCTTCATTAAAAAACAGGACATTTTAAGTGTGGACCAGGACACCAGGACAAATCCTGAAAAATCAGGACGTTTGGCAGCGCTACATTAGAAGTAACAACATTGACTTTATCGACACATATAGAAATTGTTAAGAGAGTTGAAGAAAAATTAACGGCAGTAAATTTTTCAACTGCGAGCAATAAGTTTTATGCAATCAGTTTTAAGCAGATTTTTAAACAAAAAAATTATTTTTTTTTAAATGCATTTTTTCATATTTTATCGTGCTTATTTTTAAAGCGCTTAAAATCATGTTTTTACTACGGCATATTTTCAGTTGCCCTAGTCATGACATTCACAGCTGCCATGTGCCACAAACTATCGCCTGTGCTACATCCCAGCAAAAAACACGATTACCACAGAAGCGAAAGTGTAAACGAGCTAGGCGATGGGAATCGCTTACGCTTTCGCTTCAGGAAGGCCTTATTTTAACATGGGCATGTCATTGGCGGTAAACCCTTACCCGCAGCATTACCTTCAAACAAAGGGAGAACGCATGGATAAACAGAATCCAGAGAAGCGAACAAAGAATGCCTTACAGAGAAACTAATGTAGAATGCCCAGATGAGTACATACTTATTTATATTAAATCAGAAAATGTCTTAAAAGATTAAAATTAATTAAAATTTTTATAAATCAGTTTTCATACAAACATATGTATGTATTTGGGTATTTAGATTTTACTTAAAAATCGGTATGTACATACATGCATATTTAATTAAGCTTAAAATTGTACTTCCTCACTCATGTACTTCACTTCATTGACTGACTTCAACTTCGCTGCAAATTGAACAAAGCAAAACATGATTTTTATGCGAGACAAATTTCCACAGAAACTAACGGTAGAAAAAGATTTTTTGGATATTCATTCTATTTTTCAGCTGACTAGGATACAGCATTCTACTTTGCATTCCCCGAAATGAAGCAAAGAAGCGAAATAAGAAAAAATATTGTAGGACATTCTACTTTGCATTCCCTGAAATGAAGCAAAGAAGCTAATTAAGAAAGAAATATTATAGGACATTCTACTTTGCATTCTTCAAAATGAAACAAAGAAGCGAAATAAATAAAATATTGTAGGACATTCTACTTTGCATTACCAACAATGCCTAAAAGAAGCGAAAAAATTCGAAGGCATTACAACGCTATGCCTTCTACAACACGTTACCACTAAAAGCGATTACCGATTTTTTGCTGGGATAGTGCTCAGCGTTGGACAACAAAAAAAAACAATGCTGATATAAGTCAGCTTGGCTTGTCTTCGCACACGCTTACTCTTCCACGCGCAAGCTTTTGCTTGAATCGCAAATAATGCAAAGGAAAAGCGAGCGGGAATAAACGCGACAGCATCAAAAACTTTTCACAGCCTCCGCATACAGCATTCACATTTCTCTGCATTTTCTATTCGCTGCTATTTTGCGGTTCAAAATTAAAATATTCTTTGATATTTGGCGTTGTAGCGTGGTTTTCTTCTGCATTATCTGATTTTTCACTGCTTCGCCACAGATGCTACTGAATTTTCATTTTTCAAAATGCATTGCATTGTGCGCCTCGCTTTAAGATTCAAACAAAGTTAATTAACATAACATTGCCTTTTATTATATATTCTGTGATTGTTAAGTGGTTTTCATTCATAACTTTAGTATATGCTTAGTTAAAATGGTTGGAGAGTTTAAGGGAAATAGGTTTCGAATATGAGCTGGGGAGATATGTGTGTTTATGGCGCCGCTTTTCAATAGGGATCCGCATTCCTTATCTTCAATATGGTTAATTCCCTGGTGTAGTGGCCTCACGGCAGCTCGGCTATTTGAGAAGGGGGCAACGAGTTCCTCTCCAACATGCCATGAGTTTTGGTGTATTTAACTTTCAGTAACAATATGCTCCGATAGTCAAGCAGCTATTAAGTTACTGGAATGCTGTGAACTCTCATCAAAAATTGCGATCAAATGAAGATAAGTTCCCAACGAGTTAAATTCAAAGTCAGCTGCCCAAATTTTGTGGGTGTCAGGTAAAAAAAGAACTCAGTGCGTGTAGTCCCTACGCGCGGAAGAAGTGAAACTTAATAGAGGAAATTCTTCACCTTCATCTTCATCTTCATCTTCATCTTCATCTTCACCTTCATCTTCATCTTCATCTTCATCTTCATCTTGATCTTCATCTTCATCTTCATCTTCATCTTCATCGTCATCTTCATCTTCATCTTCATCTTCATCTTCACCTTCATCTTCATCTTCATCTTCATCTTCATCTTGATCTTCATCTTCATCTTCATCTTCATCTTCATCGTCATCTTCATCTTCATCTTCATCTTCATCTTCACCTTCATCTTCATCTTCATCTTCATCTTCATCTTGATCTTCATCTTCATCTTCATCTTCATCTTCATCGTCATCTTCATCTTCATCTTCATCTTCATCTTCACCTTCATCTTCATCTTCATCTTCATCTTCATCTTGATCTTCATCTTCATCTTCATCTTCATCTTCATCGTCATCTTCATCTTCATCTTCATCTTCATCTTCACCTTCATCTTCATCTTCATCTTCATCTTCATCTTGATCTTCATCTTCATCTTCATCTTCATCTTCATCGTCATCTTCATCTTCATCTTCATCTTCATCTTCACCTTCATCTTCATCTTCATCTTCATCTTCATCTTGATCTTCATCTTCATCTTCATCTTCATCTTCATCGTCATCTTCATCTTCATCTTCATCTTCATCTTCACCTTCATCTTCATCTTCATCTTCATCTTCATCTTGATCTTCATCTTCATCTTCATCTTCATCTTCATCGTCATCTTCATCTTCATCTTCATCTTCATCTTCACCTTCATCTTCATCTTCATCTTCATCTTCATCTTGATCTTCATCTTCATCTTCATCTTCATCTTCATCGTCATCTTCATCTTCATCTTCATCTTCATCTTCACCTTCATCTTCATCTTCATCTTCATCTTCATCTTGATCTTCATCTTCATCTTCATCTTCATCTTCATCGTCATCTTCATCTTCATCTTCATCTTCATCTTCACCTTCATCTTCATCTTCATCTTCATCTTCATCTTGATCTTCATCTTCATCTTCATCTTCATCTTCATCGTCATCTTCATCTTCATCTTCATCTTCATCTTCACCTTCATCTTCATCTTCATCTTCATCTTCATCTTGATCTTCATCTTCATCTTCATCTTCATCTTCATCGTCATCTTCATCTTCATCTTCATCTTCATCTTCACCTTCATCTTCATCTTCATCTTCATCTTCATCTTGATCTTCATCTTCATCTTCATCTTCATCTTCATCGTCATCTTCATCTTCATCTTCATCTTCATCTTCACCTTCATCTTCATCTTCATCTTCATCTTCATCTTGATCTTCATCTTCATCTTCATCTTCATCTTCATCGTCATCTTCATCTTCATCTTCATCTTCATCTTCACCTTCATCTTCATCTTCATCTTCATCTTCATCTTGATCTTCATCTTCATCTTCATCTTCATCTTCATCGTCATCTTCATCTTCATCTTCATCTTCATCTTCACCTTCATCTTCATCTTCATCTTCATCTTCATCTTGATCTTCATCTTCATCTTCATCTTCATCTTCATCGTCATCTTCATCTTCATCTTCATCTTCATCTTCACCTTCATCTTCATCTTCATCTTCATCTTCATCTTGATCTTCATCTTCATCTTCATCTTCATCTTCATCGTCATCTTCATCTTCATCTTCATCTTCATCTTCACCTTCATCTTCATCTTCATCTTCATCTTCATCTTGATCTTCATCTTCATCTTCATCTTCATCTTCATCGTCATCTTCATCTTCATCTTCATCTTCATCTTCACCTTCATCTTCATCTTCATCTTCATCTTCATCTTCCTCTTCATCTTCATCTTCATCTTCATCTTCATCTGCATCTTCATCTTCATCTTCATCTTATCTTTATATTTGTTTTTGATTATATTATTGTCTTTGCATTAGTCCTTTCCCGCCCAATTGGCGTTTAACGCAGTTATTCATTTTCTATACCCGTCATATGCTACCTGTACCGTGGCGTTAAATATTTATCGCAAACATAACGGAGCTATAATAATAAGATTTGCTTCAATAATTTGAGTTTAACTTTTTAAACAGGTGGCCACCCTCTTCAGGCACCTCAAAAATATTTTAATTGTGTTTCTGTAAGCTCTTTCTGTACTGTATAGTATTTTAAGCGTAAGACTTTTGTATAATTTAACTAAATTTTACTTTTGAAACAGGTGGCAACCCTCCTACATTTAGCTAGAAAATACAACTTATTCAAAACCATTTGTTTTGATACCCACATTGGCATAATTCGTTTAACTTAATAAATAATTTGAATTTGATTTTCGTATATATGGCAACCCTTTAAAAGACTAAAACCATACTGCACATCTGCAGGTCAAGCCCTTTCATGTGACACCTCATTTTTGAAAATCGTACGAACGATACAGATTTTATGACTTGATGTTAAATATTTTACGCAACCCTCTGCGGCAGAGAAATTTTGAATTCGATTTTCTAACATATGGCAACTCCTTTCATGGAACTAAAGCTATGTTGTAAACCAGAAGGACAAGGCCTTTCATGTGACACCTCATCTCTGAAAATCGTACGAACGATACAGATTTTATGACTTGATGTTAAATATTTAACGCAACCCTCTGCGGCAGAGAAATTTTGAACTCGATTTTCTAACATCTGGAAACTCCTTTCATGGAACTAAAGCTACGTTGCACACCCGAAGGACAAGGCCTTTAATGTGACACCTCATTTTTAAAAATCGAACGAACGATACAGAGTTTATGACGTGGTGTTAAATATTTAACGCAACCATCTCCGAACTCGACTAAGAAGTTTCACTTCAAAAACACATAACATAGCTTCACAGCAGCGAAGCCTGCGAGAAAGGGAACCACAATGCGTGAAGTCAACATTTCTCACGAGGCGGACTAACTGCCTGAAAAACATGAGAAGAACCCACGCCTGGGACGACTCCACAACCGTCCTCTACTAAGCCAAGTAACCATATTTATAACGGTTTACTGTCTGACTGGAAGATATGCTAACAGAATGATCACTGTCCTGCTCTTTCATAAGCAAGAAAAGGCTCGTTTCCCCACCACCTCTTTGTCTGTATGTTGGACATAAGCGAAGCGGCATTCATTAATTCTCGCGCTGCAGTAACCTAACCAACTGATTTTGTTTCTAGGTGAACGTACGGGCTCGAATACGAGTTCCCAATTGGTATGACAATGGGCCCACTGGAGCTGAGTGTGCCTCTCCAACATTAGACACAAGCATCCACTTCAACCTTACCTAAACTACCTCCGAAATTTACGAGAACTGGAAATATATTTTTATATGAATAAAGTGTATTCAGGAAAATGCGTCGAATGCTGAAAATATCCTATATAGATTTTGACGGAATTTTGTGGTATTAAAGGCTTTGTGTCGGTCTTTCTAAAAAATTCTCAGAATTTTTTTGGACGAACTTTAAGTTTGTTCGAGACGTTTCGTTGTTTGTACGGCAGTTTTCAAAATTTTTCGGTATTTTTGCTCTGTTCAGATTTGATCGGTAGTTTTGCTTTGTTCGTAGTTTATTTGAATTTTTCGGCGATTTGGAAATCCCAACATGTTACATGTAGTGTCGTGCTTTTCTCGGAACCTTTTACTTGGAGCCTTTTGGTATTTTACGGCAGTTTTGTTTTAAGAAATTTTTCTCACTTTTCTTGCTTTATTCGCGATTTGTGGAACATTTTTTTGGAAACTTTAGGTTTTGTTAGAGAAGTCTCTTTTTATGTTCGGTATTTTTGTTTTGTTCGGAATTTTTTGTACATATTTTTTTAATTTTTCCAGTTTCTTCCAAGATATCGATTTCGTTATCGATATTTATAGATTTGTTACCGATTTTGCTATCGATATATATCGATTTTGTTATTGAGATTTATCGATTTCGTTATCGATATTTATCGACTTTGTTATCGATACTTTTATCGATTTTTCAATCGATTTTTCTGCCAGTGGTATTATCGATTTTGCTATTGATTTTTTATCGAATTGGATATCGATAGAGTATAAAGATAAAAATGCAGATAATGGAAAAACAGAATAACTTGAATGTTATTAAAACGAACAGGGGTAGAGGTAGGTATCTAGATAGAAAAAAGAGAAAAAGTATAACCTTAAGCAAAAGCAGATGTATGTATATATGTATACATCGGTTATGAGACAAAATAAATAAGTATCTAACGTAAGTTTCACTTCCCCAGTGTTGCCCAGGCGCACTTACTTTTTTTTTGTACTTTTTGTTGCCTTGTGCCCTTTTTGGTGAACCATATTTATGATACGAGTAAAGTCAACGTGGAACGTAAACTTATTTACCCATTCCTCCTAATTCATTAGCACTCGTCCAGCACAGCTTTCCCTGTCTTTAGCTTTCAATTCAGTTGAAGCTGTTGCTGGCTTTGTAAAATTTAAAAGCGGCCATTCGTTTTTTTTACTCGGGTACATTCGTATGTATGTATATGTGTTTGTTTCATGGACTGTAGAGACATAAGTACATATAAACTTTTCTACATTCTAAACATTATTCGCGTGGCGCCACACTTTGCGCTTAATTGAATAAAAATGTCAACACCAGCAACAGAGGCAGCAGCAGCACAATGTTATAATAGCCAAATAAAGAGCATTCTTATACTGCTAATAAGAATAACAACAGCTACAGCAACAACAGCAATAACAGTATTTTCCACTTTAAGCTTAAATTGGGGACACCGATTGCTGCCTGAAATTCTCTTCTTGGCGGGGGTGTCAAAAGTTAATTAGCTAAAAGGTTTAAATGGCAGCAGTCAAGAGCATGAAAGAGAAAAAGAAGCAACATGCACATACTACACATACACAGTTACAATTATCACCAAAGCGCGACAAAGTTTAGCGGAAGTGCCAAATAGCAGCCGAAAAACAGCGCAGCGCGACAAAAACAGAAGGCAGCCTAAACGCTTGCCGTCCAAGATAAGCTTGTGCATACTTTTCGCTGTTTTTCGGCGACATAAGTAAGTGTGGAAAAAATGGCAAGCAAGCAGAAAGTGCTGTTGTCGTTTGTAGGTATAACAGTGTGCACTTATTTCTTAAATATTTGGCCACTTTTACTGCATCCATAATCTTATTTAAATATTTATTTTTTTTATATTTTGTGCTGCTGGTTGCTGCTGTCTTTTTTGCTGTTCTTCGCTATGGTCTCCTGCCCATGGCAATTTTCGAGTTGCTGCTCGCTTTCTGCGCGCACATTTTTCGCTAAACGCTGAGCGGCATGTGTGCACGTTTAATGGCTGAGCGCTCGTGTGCGAATGTTGTATTTGCAATGCTGGCGTCCAGATTGTGTTGGTGTTAATTTGAATTTTTTTTGCGTGCCACATTTGTAGTGGTTTTGCTAATTTTGCATAAAAAATAATGCGCATGAGGCAAAATTATGGAATGTTAAATTAAAGATGCATACGTACGTACATACCCTGTGGGGAAAATCTCTAGTTCTGAACTGGTGCGCTTCTAGAACATTTAGACCCAGTACTGGTTCGCGATAAATCTCTTTTGCATGCAAGCAACTGGCGAATATAACATGGCGATGTCCTAGGAAGTGTCAATTGCCCCCCGCTGCATCCCTGTCTCGATAGTTCCGAACTAGTCCTAAATTCTATAGTTCCGAACCAGTTCTAAAATCGACAGATAAAAGAAAAAAGTATTATGATTTTTCAATATTTTGGGTTCTTCAGTGTGTTCGATTTTAAAGTATTTTCAAAAAAATTAGTTTCTAATTTGAAATTAAATTTGTTTGAATTATTGTAAGAAATGTACGTTTACATACATTTTTGTAGCATCCAGATGGTCCCAATATGTTAAAATGTTTATACAAATTTTCGTTTTGTATTACCCAACTAGCGCCTGCGAAGTGCAGAATGCAAGCGTATTTGAACGAAAAAGCCGCCAAACACATATCTTTGTAAAGTAAAAACTAGTTCTAAATTCGTCACCTTAGTAATAGATTTCTTATGAAAAGAGTGAAATAAAAAAGTTTTTTAAAAGTACAACATTTCGCTGATTTTGAACAGGCGGGGATCTAGTTACTATCGGACTAGCTCGGTTTTTGGCGATAAAGATATAGTACGGAACTTGAAATTTCATTCTCTAGTTCGCGGTTTCCCTGCAGGGTACTTATAGCATATGTATGTGTGCGTGTATGTGACTGCTTTTACCATTATAAAATGGTTTAAGGGAGTATAAAAAGATGAGGGAAAGTTTTAGGTCTTCAATTTTAACTTTTTTTAGTATTTTCAATTCCCAAATTTTCCGCTAGCGATTTTTTTGTGGAGAGTGATGCACCCTGATGTGCATGTATCAATAAAAGTAAATATCAGCACATAAATATATACATATTTTAAAAATAATAACTATAAATAAATAAGCATATCGATGTCAATTTCTGCATAACTTTCATAATAGAAATGCATCGACAAAAAATGTCGAAAAATGTATCGATACAAATGTAATTTATTATACGGCTAGACATTTCGATGAAAATAACGCATGTGTATACATAAGATTTGTGCGAGGCAGTAACGTCCGGTTTTCCTGCTAAGCATATACTTGCCCCTACTCTGTCCTGGAAAATTTGTCGCGCCGTGTTTGGGCTGTTGTGCGGCGATGTTGACACAACTATAAAGCAGCATCCTCAGTGACCTTGTTGAATTATAAAAAGTTAATTATTTCACTATTCTTTCACTGGTTTTTATTCCACCAATATTCGTCGTAATTCTAGACAGCACAAAGTCGCCAATGAAGGGATAATATAAAACTTCAAGGTTCAAGACAAATGGCTTTGACGAGATTGTGGTACTGTGAACACGGACGACAAGCAATTAGTCAGATATTCTGTTGGTATAGCGTGTGATATACTATCAGCAAAACCAACCAAGCTTACACATTCGACAACCGGCAAACCGAAATATACAATCGTACTCTATTATTCCATTCCGTGCACAAATTTATAATATGCTATGAAAGAAATATTCGATAGCTGTTGAGTGCATTTCCCTACTGGCTCATGCGTCACCACCAGCTTTATCAACAGCACCAATTCACCAAGGTAAGTGGTTGAGATGACATTGTCTCGTGCAAGACCAGCGATAGTTCATATTTGGTTAGTTTTTTACAGTAAATTTGTAGTTACTCAGCAAGAACCGAACCGTTATTGCATCGATTTTTAACATTGACCTTGGTCCTTTTGCAAGGTCAGCTGTTGTAAATAGGTCTAGTCCTAGAAAGTAGTCAACCGCTATCGGAGACCTAGCGTCATCACAGACTCGGCATGGTCAACCCAGGTTTTCACGCAAATCATAATAACTGTGTCATAACTTGCCGTAATCGCTAAGAAAAATCACCGAGATTTATGATAGTTATCGTTAGTTTTCCGCATAGTTGATAATGATCACCGATCGATAGCCAACTAATTAGCAAATGTTTCACATTCATAGCGAAGATTTAGCGAGTTCTGAGCCATAACCAACCAGTTAAATTAGCAAAAAAATCCGGCTAAAAACGGCTAAACTCTTTCAGCTAAATTTCACATGTTTTACTTAAAAAAATCACAAGCAGAAAAACTAGTTCTTCGAGAGAAGTTGCAAATTCAAGCTGGAAAAAATTTTGGCAGCAAGAATTTCCAATTAGGAAAAACATATGATTGTGGCACATGGTTGGATTTTTTTCGACGCTAATTTGAATAAATAAGCTCATTAAATTTAAAAATTTACAAACTTCAGCGATTTTAAAATGAAAAATGTACGTAAATACTTGTTTACTTAATAAATTTACTTAATTCCAATGATTTGAACGGCACTCGGTTGAAAAAAACTGTATTCGTAATCGGAATGTAATCCCAACCAGAATCGATAGAAGAAACCCCACAGTTACTACAACAAATAAATTGAGATACATTATGTTGAAGCAAATCCAGTTTTTGGCAGCCAATGTCAGTTACACGGTTTTGCAGAATGACGATACGGGGTTTTGTACTTTAAATGACGATATGCTTTTTGACGACCACAAAACTAAATGTGAACGTAAATTGTGGTGAAAACTTTGTACCAAATATTTGAATAAAGAAATAAATTTTCGGCGGGACGAAGTTCGCCGGTCTGCTAGGACATAATAATTCAAGTTTAAAAGTCGGTAAAGTTCTGACTTATTTATTTGAATTTTTAACATATACACACACGCGCTGATATATTACTTATTTCAATTTAAACTGGCTTATAAACTTGCATTGAGATGATTAAAAAATCATATTTGACTGGTAAAGCATATGACAAATGATCTACCCATGCGACCACCGTGACGTATGAGTAATATAATTTTATTTGCTCACCGGAAGCTAAATGAAAATCCTTTTGAGTATCACACAGTCAAAGATATACAATAGATATGTAAATACTTTGCAAATATAAACACTCAAAAACTACATAATTTGTTTACATAAATAATGATGAAATTGAAATGCAAAACTTGTGCTGAGTCAAAAAAAGAAGTGAAGCAAAACCAAAAGTGATGCAAAAGCAGCAAAGTTAAATATTTTTTGGATAAACGAGTTTGAAAGCAAACAAGCTGCAGCATCAGCAATTCAAGGTACACACGCGAAGGACAAAAGCATTCCCTGAATACGTTTCAGCAACATTTAAATTCAACTCAGTAAGTAAATAAATGTGGTGAAAATATGTGCATAGGTAAAAGTAAAACTTATGTGCCGAGTTGAGCAACGCTATCTTGTGACAGCATGCCAGTTACATAAAATTAACACGAAAAGAGCAAAATTCAAAAGATTTCACATGAAATGGACACACAAAATGAATATTTGACATAAAATAGATGACAAAAATTTGCCAAAACTGCTCGTTGGCCACCACAAAGTTCTTGCTTCGGACCAGCATTGCTTTTTTGGTGGTACTTACAAGCAGCCAGTTTAGCGACACGAATGTCTGCTACGCCTATGAAAGACAACTACAAATGTCTGCCAGCAACATAAAATTTGAGCATGCTGCATATTTTTTTTATATAAAAGCGGAATACTACGGAGACATTTTTAATGTTATGCCATGACTAAGCAGCTGTCGGTTTTACATGAATTTCCACTATTCAGTTTCAAGTCCACGTTGAGTTGTAAAAAAAGGAGAGGGAGCTAGTGCGATGCTGGCTATGAAGATTTGCATACTGATGTAGCATGGCAAAAATCTAGTGGTAGTAGAGCCTAAGTGGAAAATATTTTAAGATAAAGCCCTTCGGACATTTTGTGTGACATCGATAACGATATTAAAAGTGGCGGTACTGATAATGAAAAAGAAAGTCAGTGGTAATTCAAAAATGCATGTTATCATAACCGAAGAATATCGATATCAGTAACAGTATCGATAGCTCTAGAAATATCGTTAACAACAACGATAAAAAAGAACTTGAAACTTCGATATCGAAGATTATGACATTAGAAATTTGTAAAAAAATTCGATTTTTTTTTATAAAACTCATGCAAGTTAAGTCACTGAGGATTTTAATTCAAAAGAAATAATGCTTTAAAACTAAAGCAGAGAGAATTTTTTGTGATATCGATAACGATAATATTATAAAATTGAAATGATTAAAATAATTATCTAGTTTAGTTAGCGATAACTAATATAATATTTTTGCTATCGTAAAAATTATGTCAGTAACTAAGCCGATAACAATTGCAGCCCATCATAGTCGCTTGCGATAAAGTAACGATACTGAAAATCCGGTTATGGTTAAAAGTGATTGCGATAACGATATAAATGAAATTAAGAAAAAAATTATAATATCGATAATGATAAATATGGCTTTGATGATAAAAGAAATTAGAGCTATTTACGAAGAGATTTTTAATGCTAACAATAACAGTAAATATAACGTTATCGATACAAAAATTAAGCCCATAACATTAATGACAATGCAAATTAAGGCTTCTCATTAAGATATTGATAACGCTACCGATAACAATAATAATAATAATAATGAACAGTAGGGCAACTAGCTGTATGAATATTGACAACAATCGACAACAATTGTGACTATTTTAATAATTAAAACTAAGAAAAAATGGAATTAAACAAATTATGTATAGATTTTAAAAAATTACTTCAAATAAAGTTATCGATTGAAACACAATTGAGATCTTAGCTAATACCAACTAAAATAAAAGCTATAGCTATTACTACAGAAATTAAATTAAGATTGACCAATATAATATTGTCGATATAAAGTAATCGTTTAAATTGGCGATGATAACCAAGTAATCGATAAAAATAGGTGAGGTTAGCATTTGATATATATTCAGTCATCGATACCTATGGCAATGAAATGTATCGTAAAAGTGATATCGATAGACTTTACGCCTAATCACAAGTAAGTAATTATGTTATCGAAGAATATGAATTCAGTGAGGATAAATTTGCCGACAACCAATAAGAGTAAGACTTAAAATTTAAAGTAATAAATGAAGCTATCGATAGCTGTAATGATTATGATATCGATAAAAATAACTCTCGATACCCATAACTATGCAATGAGGATGCATCGATGATAGCTATAGCTTCCAAACATTATGAGTGTTAAGCAGACTCATATTTTCTTGCAATTTCGGCCAATGTAATAATATTTTTTTTTTTTTGCTCTTAGTTACTTTTGCAATTTTGGGCAATGCAAGCAATTTGCTAGCGCTTGCAATGTCCTATTATTTGTCCAAGAATTGCACCACACTCAACTCGCTCGCACGGAACGCAACTTTCAAATATCCTGTCGTCGTCGTCGTCGTCGTCGCCGTTGCTAAGCAAACTAACGAACGAATGTAAGTAGAAGTGTATTTTTCTTAAGAAAATTGCTGATTTCATAAAATTTTGCAGCTGCTAGCGTATTGGGCTATCACAAGGCAAATAATGATTATGACACAGATATTTTTGTGCAGAGAAAAACTTTTTCTAATTCGCACAAGCCGACTCTAATCCTACATGTTCTGAGTTCGAGTTTGTGGAAAAATATCACGCTGTAAATTCTGCTTTCAAATTTATTTCAACTGATTAAGGCGATTTATGTAAGCCAGCCAGCGAGCCAGCCTTGTAAGGCCATCAGTGGCATACCAAAACATTAATATTATCATGCCATTGCATGTCATGTCCTTTTGCGCCTTCCATAAATCGTGAAATTTTCTATTAGCTCGCTATATACTTACTTACGTGGTTGAGTACGAGTATATTGGCAGCGTAAAATAAATGTAATCAATATTGCAGTTAGTTTCATTTCTTGCGTTTCGATTGGAAATTTCATACGCGTTCGCGTTGTAAGCGAAAATAAATTGTACTCCATTCTCGCTCAACTAAGGCTCGCATGTCCGCTGATTACAAGTCACTTTTCTTCGAAAGCAGTGTTTTTTTTCAACCTAAACGAAAACTTTATGTAACTGCATATGTACTCTTGTAAGCCAAGCAAAATGAGTCGAGAAAATTCCTTTGCTTTTTCAATAAAATTTTCCCCGTATTTTATTATACGTTTTATATCCTTTGCTTTTCTGTTTTGGAAATTTAATTTTAATTAAAATTGATGGCTACTTTCAACGAATATTGCCTTTGCCATAAACTCTAGCTACTTTTGCTTTTTGTGCGTCGAACTCTGCTTTTTTTTGCCTTTGATGTAAGTTTTTTTCTTTTGTGAAGTCATGTACTAACTAGCTCTGGCACGCTATATTGGCAGCTGGCTCAATTTTTATACATCTACAAAAACTCTAACGAAAACAAATACAATAACCACAAAAAACGATAAAAACAAAAACAACAAATAGGGTATAAATGTGTAAAATATGCGTCAAACTTATCCGTTGGCTTATGAGTATCTGAGTTTTTGTGTTTCGGACTATTTAGATAGCTTCGTCAGTGCAAGTAAAGTTTGCTCTATGCAGTGCTACATGGCGTATGAGTGTTGTCAGTGAAATGATTAAATAACTTTCTGTGAGGATAGAAAGTAGCAAAATAGCAAACAGGAACTGGCAAAAGTTGGTGAAGGCTTCAATAACATGAATGAAACTGCTGCGAAAAGGAGTTATAAAAAAAATATACCCACAATTAATGATTTATGTACAATAGGGTGGCCTTAAAAAACAAATGAACGATTTTTTTTCAGCCTCACCTCCTCAATAATACCACGGTGACAGATTTAAATTTTGGTCACGATTGGAGACGGTTAAGGTGTGTCGCACATGGGGAAATTTCAGATTCTTCCATGAAAACTCAAAAAATTCAAATCAATTGTTTCCATCTAATAACCAAAATCGATACTAATATAGTCAAAGATATCGCATATAAATTTTGGTTCCGATCGGAGTCGATTAAGACGTCTTCATGACCAAAATTTATGTCGATGTTTTTGCCAAACCGCCTAAATCGCCATTGTGTCAAAAATGAGATTTTCCAACCCTGAACTCCAGGCATCGAGATTTATGCATAAAAATCGTAAAATCGTTATCAAAACAACAGATTTGTAGAATAGTAGCTAGAGAAAATACCGCCTATCAAGGCAATGCCTTCAAACAAAAGCCGTTTTTCGCTCTCCTCTAAAATTTGAGTGCCGTAAGATAAGCGGTTTTGCAATTGGTCGATGGGCGGTTTTGCAAAAACATCGACGATATGTGCTATCTTCGACTATAGTAGCTTCGACGTAGGGATTGAGGTTTAGGAAATCTGATGTAAAAATTTGCTTCCTCCGCTTAAGGACCACCCTAATGTGCATACTTATTATTGGCTACATATCCAAAACATGCCATTAAAAGTAGATTAGAATGTTATTAAAGTAAAAAGTTGTGGGTCCTCTCCTCCAGAGAATTAACTTAAGTGTTGGCTGATCATAAATCCTTTAGGGCTTTGCTTCATTATTTGCAAGTATAATATATACTGGCGGCAGAAATAATAGGCTCGTCGTACTTTGAAGAGTTTTGGCGGTAATTCTTTAGTTTATTTTATGTTTAATATTTTTTTATAAAACCCAGGTAGTTATGCAACAAACATCGTATAAATCCGCTTTCAAACTTTGAACAAACATTATATAAATTCGACAAATTTTCACCAAATTTTCAAACTTTTTATTTCAAATTTTTAGAAAAATTGTTGGTATACAGTTTTGTAGCCCATTCAATTGTAGTATAACGAGTATGAGTTTTATGTGGCTAAAAAGTACCGTTCATTTTTGAAAATTTTTTTTGTTTACGATACTAGGCATTCTCTTCCAAATAAAAAAACCGTCAGCAAAAAAAATTCTTAGAAATCAACGGTATTTTGTGACCAAATGAAATTTGCTCTTTAATATACTAAAATTGAATGATCTACAATAATGCATAACAAAAATTTTTCTAAAAATTCTGAAAAAAGAGTTTTTGGGGATTGCTTCTGAAGTGACAGTCCTTGTGCAGATACCAAACTGGGTCGTTCCGGTTACATAGATCCGAATACCTTGAGAACAATATTCTTCCTGACTCCGGTTGGTCGCTGTGACCGCGGGTCACGTGTAAGAAAACTGTCGGTAGAAACTCTTCATAACTTTCCTTGCCTTTGTTAATGATTATCCCCAAATTATGCTTACACTTTCTCTAAGTTTCTATCGAATTCCTTCTATATTCCTCTCTTTATCTTACTCACCCCACCAATTCCATCTTTCGCTCATTCACTCACTCAGTCACTCGCTTACCCGTTCATTCGCTCACTAAATCACTCACCCTCTCATTTACTCATTTGCGCATTCATTCACTCACACAGTCGTTAATCCACTCTTTTACTCACTCATTCATTTTCTTACATCACCCACTGACTCACTCATTCATAGTTAGTCATTTACTCTGTACGCTACTCTCCTTCAGCTTACATATTATTACTCGCTCCCACTTATTTTTAACAAGCCAGAAAGGGTTGGTTTACTAGATTTTACACCTCAATTGTTTGTTTATCCAGCGTCTACGCTCGGCAATTCGTGTGATTTCAAAATAATAAATAAATTAATACAAGCACGACACTCCTAAAAATGCCTGCCTTTTTTATTCACAGACAAGCAAATTTTTAGCATTAATTCTAAAAGCAGCAAAAAAAAATTGCAGCCAACGTAAATGCAAAATATACTCCTAATATCTATATATAACAATTTAATTTAACATTTATTTCTAAATTTATATCCGCTTGAATAAATAAATAAGCTTAAATTTATGCAAATTCCCCTATTAGGTAAATAAATTAACAAATGCGCTATTGACTCGTCTAACTATTGGTTAAAGTAAACATGCATGAAATATGCAATTACATAATACATACTATTATACAATTGCGATTTCTATAATAGCTATTTTTAAAACAAAGCTTGCCACTCCTGTATGTCCGCATGCCATTGTATTGATGTTAGTAATTAACATAATTAAGAAGTAAGAGCGCAACATTAAAGCGCGCAATGCAAACAATCGAGGTCGTCAATGGGTTAAGTGGGCATTTGCTCATTTCAATTTTACTATTTAGTAGACACAAAGACCGTTAAAACACGCGATTGCTAATTATGCGACGTTTATGCGGGCCGCTTACGTTTAAATGGCTGCGTGCGCGCCTTGAGGCATGCAATGGCTTGGAAAAGGGTGGCCCTGCAGCTGTGATTTGAAATGCAAATTGTTTTTTTTTCTGCCTTGCGAAATGGTAAGCATGTAAAGACGCATACGACAAATGCTGAATGGGAAGTTTTAAAAGGTACTTTGAAATTTCTAGTGCATTTTAAGTGGGAAGAAAAAAGAAGTAGAAAAAAGTGGAATAGGGAGTAGGGAGGGAGCGAAAAAGAGTGGAAATAGGGTTTAATAACAGCAATGACAATATTAAAAATTATTTTAAGTAAAATGGTCCTTGTGCTAACTACAGAATTTTTACTACTACCAAAGAATTTATATTTACCTTTACAAAAAATATTTACATGACAGATAATCTTCTAATCATTATTTTTTGTTCATTTTCCAAAATTATTTCATTTCACAAAAATAAGTGGCAACTCTGAAAAACTATTTTTTTAATATTGATCCTGCAGCACGGTAACTGTACTGCTGTAGCATTTGCACTTCTTTGTAATAAATACTTAAAAGAAGAAATTACTTGTAAAAAGAATGAATATATACAAAGAAGGCGAAATGATACTGTAGTAAAGTTACGTTGACACAATCCTTAAACTTGAAAACAACGTAAGAGAAAATTAATTGTTTTTTAAATGCTGAAATGCATCGCTCTAAATTCATTTGGTTTGAACATACTTTTGCTTTACATAATATAATTGATTTATATAATTTTCAGGTGGCAACCCTGTATTGAATTGAAAGTTAAACAACCATTTATTAACCAGTTCTGTGCAACAAAGGCAACACAGCTCCCAAAAAGAAAAAATCGATGAAAGGTTCCTTTGACCAAACCTAGTCTATGATATGTTTTGGGGTCGCTGAACACGAATCTGAAGTCCGTATAGATTTTTTCCTAACCTCAAAAAACACCTCGGATTTTCTCTGTCACGTAAAGCTGAGATGTTGTTTGAGGTTAAAAAAATCCACACGTGGTGGAGCCAAACAGACTTTAGATTCGTGTTCAGCGACCCCAACAACATATAACAGACTAGGTTTGGTCAAAGAAACCACTCATCGATATTTATTTGTAGCTCAATCAAGTTAGCGGCGCTAAAATGAAAAAATGAAGAAAAA
>NW_016157341.1:351346-353820 GCF_001687245.7 Rhagoletis zephyria | reverse complement strand
TTTTTTTTTTTGCAACGCATTTTGCATGCAGTTTTATAGCCCATTAAATTCTAGTGGATCAGAATTCGCGTTTAGTTTTGATGATTTTTTATTTATTTTTGCTGATTTTGTCCCGCATTTTCTTTGATAGAAAGTTCGCAAATTTTTTTGTATGGAAGAAAACAACACCATCGGCAAAATTTGTCAAAAATCAACGCGAATCCTTAGCCACTTGAAACTTGCACCTGAATTGAATGGGCTTTAAAACTGCATACTTTGAATTTTTCAGAAAATTCTTAATAAAAAGTTTGTTGTAAAAATTTGTCGAGTTTTTCAAATTTTTTTAATTTTTCCACGCAGTTTAAATTTAGACTTATATTTTGTTACATAATGATATTTAAAAATAAAAATAAACATTAAACAAAATAAAAAAATAGCCAAAACTGGTTAAAATGTCGTGTCCTTATTATTTTTCACATTGACTGTATATACATATGTATGTATGTATTTCCAGATTACTAAAGTGATACAATTATTGGAAGAACGGTGCGGGAACAGAAGCCTCCAAAAACGCACGCAATGCTGGTGAAGTGGAAGCGCATATAAGGAAAATTGCTGAGCCAAGCAGCAGCAAATACAACAGCAGCAGGATAATTTGGTAATCAAATTCATTTTGCAGCAGCAACTGCAATTGTAATCAAAACATCAGCAATATCAATATAAACAATATAGCTAAAAAAAACACATGAGCAAATAATTGGGAGCTAAAGTAGGAATATTGAACAAACTGAAGTACACCGCAAACAGTAGGAGTGTTCGCTATGCAACTGCCAGTAATAATTAGCCAGTAACAAAATTCAGAGAACAAGGTACCTTACTCTCCCAAAGAGAGAAACTTATTAAGGAATTAGCAACCATTAGCAAGCTTCACTGCCAGCTGGCGTCCACGGTTGCATTTCGAGCATAATAAATTTTTTTAATTATTTCAGGTGGAAACCAAAACAGGACCTACACGTATATTTCTTCTTATTCCGACTTTCTTCAACATACGCTTCAATTTCAGTGTGGAAGTCACTGTCGGGTTTCCTATATCGACAGTGGTGTCGAGTGCGTTCCGATTACGAATACAGCTTTTTCAGCCCAGTACCTTTCAAATGTTTGGAATTAATGTAATTAATTGAATAANCACAACTCCTATAAATTTGCTGAGTTACCCACCCTTACATTAAATGGCAAAAATTGTAATGACAAAGTTGGGCATTAACAAGGCGAATACATATAAGGTGGTATCGATTGAGCAAATACAACAATTACTTGTATTTTGTTTTTGCTTTTAGCGGGCCATTGTCAAATTTCAGCTATTCTTCCGGTATACAGGATTTAGTCAGAAATTACAGGAAGTCGTTCCTATTGACATAAAACCTGTAAGTTGGAACANGTAATTAATTGAATAAACGAACATTTACATACTTCTTTCATTAGTAAATCGCAACAAGATTGTTCATTTTTAAAGTTAACGAACTCGTTGATTCAAATTAATGTTGACAAAAATGCAACCATGCGCCACAATCCTGCTTGCAAATTCTTACTGGCAAACATTTTCAAAGCACGAATTGCAACTTCTCCTCCAAATGAAATGTCAAAATTGTGCTCTCTCCTTGCGAGTTTTACTGGGTTTTTGGCTAAGCGAACACGATTTGGTAACAATTGGTACCAACTTGTACAAATTTTTTGCATAGCGAACACTAGTAGTTTCACGATGCTCTTTTTTTTTGGTTCATAATGAGCTAAATTAGAACATAGTGAAATAGTATATTATTATATATTTAACTATGAGTTAGAAAAATTCAACAATTTGAGCTGGATTTCCACTAGGCATTAAATTAGAGGTGGGTAACTCAACTCAGAGTTGAGTTATTGAGTTGATTCCTATAAGTGAATCGGTAACTCAGACTCCCTGTCCAAAAAAAATGTAACTCAGTAACTCAGTTGATGCCGTAGGGCTCACATGAATCANTAACAGCGGTAAAAGCAAAGTACCTTATATTTGTAAAAAAATAGAAGTAAACAACGAAATGTTTGAATATGTATAGATTTTAATNTTATTATATATTTAACTATGAGTTAGAAAAATTCAACAATTTGAGCTGGATTTCCACTAGGCATTAAATTAGAGGTGGGTAACTCAACTCAGAGTTGAGTTATTGAGTTGATTCCTATAAGTGAATCGGTAACTCAGACTCCCTGTCCAAAAAAAATGTAACTCAGTAACTCAGTTGATGCCGTAGGGCTCACATGAATCAATTGAATCATAGTGGCTCATATTTGTCCATATAACTCTCTCGCTTCGCCACAGTGTTTAGCATGGCAAAGTCTTGCATTTTGTTTTTGCACGAGGCGAATTTATACAAGGTGGTGGCAAGAATACAACAACAACAACCACATGTATTTTGTATTGCGGGTGTTATGTCAAATCTCACAAATTCTTATAATTT
>NW_016157341.1:307750-350661 GCF_001687245.7 Rhagoletis zephyria | reverse complement strand
CTCCGGACTAAATCCTGTAACTTCTGACTAGGAACAGTTGCTCAGTTACTCTCTCAAATGTGTTCCCACTTACAGGTTTTATGTCAATAGGAACGACTTCCTGTAAGTTCTGACTAAATCCTGTAAACCGGACTGCTATTGGAACAGACTAAATACTTGGCATTTTTTAAATGCATCCAATTTTTTGTCATTTGAATTCGAGTGGTTGAAAGAAATTTTTTTTTGGAAATTCATAAACGCTACTTCAAAATATTGTTATTTGTGATAAAAAAAGGGACACGTATTTTTTTATTTTGAAACATATATGGAGGTCGCGCTAGTCGGTTTTTTATAAAAGCGCTGATGTTCTAAATTTTTTTATTTCCGTGATATGCTAAAATGCTGTTGTTTTTACATGTAATTACTCTGGTATTATTGGGGAACATTACCTAACAGAATAAGCAAACCTAAACAGAATAAGCAAACAACTAAGAGCTAAAATAGGAATATTGAATAAAATTAAATACACCGCAAAACGTTTCACGATACTCTTGGTTCATAATAATCTACAGAAATACTGGAAAGTATGTATTTCTTGTGATTTTTCTTCAGAGCTGCCTTTATAAATAGCAAAATAATCTTTATTTTCTCTTGCAGATTTCAGTGGAACTT
This sequence comes from Rhagoletis zephyria, assembly GCF_001687245.7. Taxonomy (NCBI): domain Eukaryota; kingdom Metazoa; phylum Arthropoda; class Insecta; order Diptera; family Tephritidae; genus Rhagoletis; species Rhagoletis zephyria. Next base: position 350,010 of record NW_016157341.1, on the reverse strand, counting down.
AACATCAAAACTGAATATTTGCCACAAATAAACCTACTCATGTATAGAGGATAATAAAGGGCATTCAAATAAGAGTTTCTTATACGGCAAAATGGTATCGACACGACAAATGGCCACAAGTAGTGGCAACGGCACACTCAGTCACAATTCTGGCGTCCCTGCAGCCGCTCCAGATTCCGCCCGACTCACAGCAATGATTACACAAACTCAACGTGGCGTGGTGGGAGCACCAACATTGTCCACTATTATCACGTCCACAGGTGTGGCATCGATGACAACACGCCATTGCGGTCATCACCAGAATACACATCAACAACAACAAAACCAACTTCAAATGAGTGACACCGTCGCCACTGCCACAAATGAAAACACAGATCCAGTGCAGTTGTTTGATTTGCCGATTGAAGTTTTAGCAAAAATATTTACCTATGTGGGCTATCGAAAAGTTGGTCAATTAAGAGTCGTAAGTTATAAAATAATTATAAATATTATAGCTTCCAAATAACATTTAGATTTGAGAATGACCTCAGTTGAAATCAACTTAACCTCAACTTGAGAAACAAAGCATTCTAAAAAAAGGTATTTGTCAATTTGTCTTCCAGTTTTTTTCATATCAGAAGTAATCTTTTAAAATTGGAGATTCTGCAGAGGATAATATTTGTTATTGCACCTGATAATAATGGTTTAATAAAAGCTTAAAAATTTTTGCTAGGCATTGGTTGGGCTATAAAAATCGACAAAAAGTACTTTTCTATAACTCGAACTTTCGTAGACTGTCGAAATGTAAGGTCAATGTTTCCCTTACAACCGGCAACATTTCAACGTCAACGCCCTCTAACTCGTTTCTGTAACAATTGTCTACCAAGGGGAATTCATATATGAAGTGTTCTCTACTGCTAATGAGTAGAAGAGCATGACGTACATATATTCTCTACCAGTACAGAAATAATCGGTAGAGAATAGTTACAGAAACGAGCTACTGAACATGCTGATGATTCATGTTAGAACGGGGTTCCTACAACAAAGCCACAAGTAGTACTGATCTACTATAGAAGATTCTGTAGTTTTTTTTATTTTATTTAAAGCGGAGTTATCTTATTTTTATACCCCATCGCACGACAAATAATACTTCTATTATTCACACAATTTAATTTAAAATTAAATTAATTCCTTCATTTAATTAATATAATTTAAAAGATAATTATTTATATGCTTTTAATTATGTATCTACTTTCAGGTGTCGCATAAAATGAATGATGTTTGTATGGATATTTTGAACTCAACCTTTTCACGTCTGATTACGCAAACATACAATCGTTTTCATGCCATTAAAGCGAACATGCCGCGTCGTGAATCTGCACGTCGCAACCACCCACTAGCTTGCGAATGCGATATCATTGAAACTTGTTATATGCGGCTATCGCTGCTGCAAATGACTTTTGGTAAACATATCGAACGTGGCCATTGTTGTTTCTTTCCGGGAGCCGTAAGTCGATTGCTTTGCATACAATATTTTTTATTGGATCAAATGCGTTTCCTAATTTTTTATACATTAAAATATATTATATTTTTTTAGATTCTAGATGAAGTATATAACATTTTAACTTATATAAGAAATACACCGCGTCTAGAGCGGCCATATCGGGTTACCGATGAACTTTTTGATCTCTCTACAATGGCCATGGAATATTTCAGGGATCGCATTGAACAAACTTTGCCCGATATTGCTTACTTTAATAAGGACTTTTTCAAATTGCCCACCACCACAAAAAGGCGTAAGTGTCTAAAAATATGTACTTGTATGTGTACATATGCATACCTAGTTAAGTAGGAAATATAAAATAGACTACTTTAATACAGTAATATGTATTTACAATGTGTCGCGGTTTTTTTTTAGCTGCTTTGGTTGCATCCGTCGATCATGTTGATAGCTCTTCATCGTCTCCACCTCAAAGCAATATGGTATTGCGTAAGGGTATACGTGAAATTAAGCAGGGCATGAAAATTTACAATAATCAGTTATCCGTATTACGTAATGAGTTGCGTAATTGCAAGCGAAAATCATCGGAGCAGGGCAAACAAATAGCCGAGCAGCAGAAATTGATGGCTGAGCAGCAAAAGCAAACCTTGGAGTATGCAAATCGTTTGGATGAGAACGATAAGAAAAACGAAGAGATGGCACGAAAATTTTCCACTTTATTGCAGGTGAGGAAATGAACTTAAACGGAAATTTTTGTAAATAAATTTTGACGGCACCATTTATTTTCAAAAATGATATTTTAGTAATCTGCTTACAAAAAAACATTAAAATGATATGCAATACTCACTACAAATGTACATACATAGCGCCCGTTAAATTAAAGCAGCCTAAGTCGGTATAGGTCATTTTCCCTTAAAATAAACATTTCATTCGGTTCTCAAATAATATTTTAACGTTTAACTACCCATATATGTAGTTCAAGATACCCTTTTAATAGAAGCTGAATAAAAATATAAACATTTTCAAGGGAAAATGATTATTTTTTAATTCAAACCTTCTAAAGGCTCTTAAGCTTTTTTAAATGGACCCACAGGTATGTATGCTCAACTGTACTCAGTTTGGGTATTTTGCTTTCATTTTTTAATTGTTTATTTTTATTTTTTATTTATTAATTTTCCTTTAAACATCGAATCATGCAAGTACGTGCATGCATCGCGAAACAAGTTAAAGTTCGTTTAACTATTATGTTTCTCTTTTCCAATTCCAGGAACTCAATAAATGTAAAACTGAATTGCAATATTGGCGCTCCAAGAGCCCAGCCCTTCCGATTTGCACATCATGCGGCCAGAAGCTGGCACCTATACTCCCGCCACCTGAAGATTTCCAAGCACTTGTCAATCAAGGTGTCAAACCAGAGGATATAATACTCAACTTGAGCGACGACACAGATATTGAAAATGATGCCAGTATGAATGAGCACAACGCAACATCGACGGCATCAGTTACACAATCGTCTCAAGCTTCAGTTTTCGCATTCCCAGATAAGGAAACAACCGCCAAGTTGTTGGCTGTCAACAGCTCGGTGGCAAAAAATCAACTAAAGCGCCAGCATTACGGCGCCAGCTCATCGGGGTGCAGCAATTCATGTATTGAGGGCAGCAGCAGTGCATTTAATATTTACGCCGGCAGCAGCAACGGTAATTGTTGCAACGGTAGCGACAATCTGGTGAGCATGATTTCAAATGCCACTGCACAAAGCAACAGTCTCCCGGAATTCGGCAACGCTGCTGACGCCGATGGCAGAAAAAACGATGCAGTTACCCAGTTGTTGCCAAGCGAAATGACAAATCGCTTGAATTATGTGCGTGGCGGAAATATAATACGCACTACTGCAAGCGCTGCGAGCAGTAGCAGCGTGAACAACAGTTATTATAACCAGCAACAAAAGCAACAACAAAGTAATCCAGCCACATTAGTAGCTAAAGCCTTTGGAGACGTTGTAAGCGATGCGCTGGTAGAAAGCGCAACACCAGTGAATTTTAATGGCAATGAAAACGCAATTAGCCCGAAATTGGCGCATGTTGGTGGTCGTTCGCACAGGAGCGTAATTGTCAGTCCGGCCATGCTCTCAGCCACCAAGATCGGCAGCAATGTTCCAGAACAAGGACAGAGCGTAGCTTGTAATGACAATGTTGATGCAGTAATCGTGCCATCGGCAGCTGTCGCAGCAAAATGCTCTGCAGATGTAGGGTTCGGCTGCGACCCATCTACAAATAGTGGCATTCGTGAAGGCTGTGGTGTTAGTGGAGGCGCCAACAAGCAGCAGTGTGGCGTTGAGGAGGCAACCGTGGAACATGTTGCCAGTTTGCAGGGCATCACGTCACACGAGACAAAAAAAGCACGTAGAGTACAAAAAGCCACGAGATGTTTAAATGGTAGTGGCAAACGCAAATAATAATGATAAAATATTTTAAATGTAATACATACATACTTTTACTGTAGTGTTTTTCCTTTGAATACATAAAATAAGGAATGTATAAGTAGAATGAGAAACAAGTGACGAAAATGTAAAAAAAAATCAGTGAACGAGTATGCTAAAAAATGTCACTAAGTACATGCATACATACTAATATAAAGAAAAGCAGTAAAAGCAATCGTGGTTTTCTATTAAAAAAATGTAAAAAGAAATGTAACATTAATTAAATACAGTTATATACACGTATTCAGTTGGAGATCATAAGTTCTGACGTCGAAGACGTCGTGATAATTTTTAATCCTAACTTTCCGTTGTAATTTTTTACTGAACACATTTTTAAAAACATTCTTTAAATATTTCACATACCAACCATGCTGCACACTCACAGATAGTACACATTAAATAATAACAAAAAGAAGAAAAAGAAAAAAGGCGTAAAAAAGGCAAACGGCAAGGCAGTGAACGTAGATTCTTGAAAATATGTTTTAAATCAAAGTATACGTACATACAATATGTAAATATCCAAAAATACAAAATAAAATATTTGAATTGGTTAAAATCAATAGCCGGAAATATCAGCAAACAACCAACTACCATTATTAATTGTGTGTTGTTCGCTACTTTTTTATTAATAATATTTGCGGCGAAAACGTCAATGTACTCATATTTTGATTATATTTTGCATAAGGCAAAGGCAAAAACAAAAATATAAAAAGAAAACAGAAACTACTGTAGTTTGAAACTAAATGGAAGATCATTTGGCGTTTTAACAGTATTGAAATAAAAATGATTTAAAGCCAATCTTAAAATGTTTTTTTTTATGCGATAGTATTCATTCGCCGATTGTTGAAAAACAGAGAGAGAGAGAGAAAGAAGGGTGTACTTTAGTAAAATATAAAACCAGGGCCGTAGCCAGTATTTTTTTTTGGGAGGCAAGGGCTTCTGGCAAAAGTTTTTTTTTAGTTTCACTTTTATTTCAACATATTTTGATCGAAAGAAAAAAACCTAATAAAAAATTAAATATTTCACACAAATAACAAAATATATAATCGATAACCGCATGAGGCTATTGCCTGAAAATTTGAAATGCGCTTAGTGGCATTGTGCTACTATGACAGCACGGCCGAGTAATCATAGTCAACTTATGTACAGTAGTCGGACAAAGTATAGTCGCACCAAATTTTCACAAGTTTTTGCTGTTATTTAATTTTGGTTAGTTTTTTATAGTTCATTCTTTAAAAACATCCGTATAAATACAAGTTTAGAGGCAATGTCACACGATTGGGTATTTACCAAAATTTGGTGCAAATCGTATCCCAATTGTGTACAAATCGTATCCCAATAGAAATATACTCGCTTACCACATTTCAGTCGGATATCAAGAACGCTGAGGAACTCGATGGCGTTCAACCAGGCAGACGGACGGACACGGCACCGGACGTGGACGGGACAGAACTTTGTCTGCCTCGGGAGACCCGCACTATAATAGCCCAACTTCGCTCTGGCTATTGCAGCAGGCTCAACAGCTACCTGAGCAGAATCAACGAGGATGTGCCCAACCAATGCCCGGCATGTGGAGAGTCGCCACATGACTCCCGGCACCTCTTCACATGCCCTGAGAATCCCACTCAGCTAACGCCCCTGTCCCTATGGACAGCCCCTCTGGAAGTAGCATACTTCCTGGGCCTCCTCCTAGCTGAAATAGACGACAACGTTGATGGACGAACCGCCCCGAACGCTTAGTAGCCGCTACAACAACAACAACAATGGACACGGCTAAACCGACTCAGCTCATTGTTTTGATCATTTTGGTATACTTTTTTTCATAGCTCTGTGTATCGTTTTACGTTACAGGCATAGATAGAACTTTTAACGATGACCAATACCATGCTAACTTTAAAAACAAGGAAAATATTCCAGGAAAGTATTCCAACCCAGACAAACTACAATAGCAACCATTTTTTATGGGTTACAAGCCATAAGGGAACATAATCACATGAGATAGCTAGCCAACTAGCCGGGGAAGCGGCGGCTACAACTTTAACAGGCGCCGAGTCCTATCTGGCAATATGTAGGTTGGGCGGCGCAACAAAATTACGCCAGACAAAGTGCTTATTTGGGGAGACATAGCTTAAAACGAATCCAACTTATAATAGTTCTTCAAAGTAAAAATCGTCACAGGTAATCTTAAAGGACACTGCAGACTGAAGGTTTACTTGCACAAACTGGATATTTGGACAAAAGGTATCTGGCGTTTCTGTGGCTCGACGATAGATACACCTTTAAACCATCTACATGGTCGAATGCGATGCCATTTCCAGGAGGGCGCGAGCGAAACCTAGACGTTATTTATGTGGCGATCACATTGAAGCTCTTCTGATCTTTTTGAGAGCTTTAAGTTTAATAGATGTGAGCAGAGTGCACAACAGACTCCATGATTTAGTCAGTACTACTTTTAGACCAAATCTGACTATTTCTGATTAAATCCTATGGTATTGGAACATACTTAATATATGAAATAAACAGCTATGTTGGTATGCAAATATGTATGCACAACCGCGTCAAATTCTACGTAAGCCCATTTAACCGAACGTTGACATGTAAACTAAAAACAAAACAAATTCGATAATAAATCAAACTAAAATAAATGCTGGCCATTAATTTGGTTTTTCTTCCTTCTGGCATACCACATGTACGAATGCATGTTTGTATATCAGGCATTCAGCTACATCACGATACCTAAATGTGTTGCAAAAGTGATAGTTCCTCGAAAGGCTGAACCATTTTTTGCTTGTATTTTTGTTTGCTTTTCAAAACTAAAAATATCCCTTTAAAGTTCGCTGCTAACTGCAACAGAATATAAGATAAAAAATTTAAACACAAAGCATATCAAAGCGAGACCAGACAAGTTGTGTGCACACATACATACATACACTGCCTACAAAAAGTATTGGCACAGCTGCTTTTTTACAACCGTAGAACTTCTAAGTAGCTACGAATTACAAAAAAAAAATGTTCGAAACAAAAAAATTTCTCACGAATCAATGCGATTTTTGACTAACTCCGAGCTTGCATTTTTATACTAGAATTTAATGGGCTACAAAACTGCATACCCAGAAAATTCTAAAAAATCTGATTAAAAAGTTGAAAATTTATAGAATTTTCACGAGTTTTGCACAAAGTTTATAAATTATATTTTTGTGTTTTTTTGTTGTTGAATGTACCATATTTTTATAAAATTAATAGCGGAAAAATATTAGAATAGTAATTGGTGCATATACTGTGCAAAATTCGCTGTGCCAATACGTTTTGCCGGCAGTGTACATACTACATATATTGTATTTAAAAATAATTTTAAATTAACGCACATATTGGCTTTTCTTTCGTTTGCGCGGCGGGTAATTAGCTCGCAGAGTTGCCACTATTTTCACTAGTTTTCAAGGCGTATTCGACGTAGTAGCCTTTAAAAGTGTCTTCTGTAGGAAAAAATTGATAAATATTTAATAATTGTGAGGGATTAATAAGAGACAAAGATTCAAAAGAAAAAATGGAAAAAAAGGCGAAATTTTAAAGAGAGACAGGTGGGCGCGTTTGGTGAAGAAGAATGATGCTAACATCTCCGTGATACTGTGGAAAATACTGAAGGCCCTCATGAGCCAACTAATGATTGGGCATTATAAGTGTGGCTTCAATATTGCCCAGATTTTGATAGTACATCAAATCTTATCAATTACATAGCCATAAATTGGAGATTATTAAAGCAGAATCAGCTAAACTGACAACTTGTGGTAAGGCTATTATTGAGGTAATTTTCATGATTTCAATTAGTATACATAGAGATTGTTTTTTTTTCACCCGTTTCAGACAAACAAAACAAGAAGTAATTGTAGATTGTTGCGAGGAATTTAAGATGCCCTACAAAAGTAGGCAAACTATTCATTGAGCAAATTAATTAGTAGAATTTCATAAGTAACATGTGCCAAGGGATTTCTGCTTCAATACAAAAAAATTAAATACTTTAGTACTAAATCAATTAATAAAAAAATTATAAAAAAATAAAAATATAAATAAAGCACGCACACACAATAACGAAGTTTTCTCGTATTTTATGGCACCAAAGTTTTCATTGTAGGGTATTTGAAACCCCAAGTATTTAGCTCACTTAGTTTCTGCTTCTTGTTTACTTTATATTGCTCAATTTCGAATCGATTGCGGTTGCTGTAGACAATAACTAAGGAACGTTAAGCATTTTAGTATTTTATATAAATTTTTTATGCAGCTATGCAAAGTTACAGTGAAAAAGTAAAAATTGTTAAAAATGCAGGTTTTCCAAGGTTTGTGGAGATACGAAATTTAGTGGCGAATTATGGTAAAAAAACTACATGATAATTGAAATAAACTTAAAAAAAAAATAATAATAAACAGCATAGCAGCTAAAGAAAAATGTTGGGAAAACCGGAAAAGGGCAATAACATATACAGTGAAACCCGCTTAAGTACCTAACCCGCTTAAGTAACCAACATTTTTGGACACGGTGAATTTTTTAATATAATCAGAATAAAATCCCTCTCTTAAGTACCTCCCCGCTTATTTACCCAACCCGCCTAAGTACCTCAATTTTTCGTGCCCCATTTACAATTTTACTTATAATTTTCCCCTTTTAAGTGCTCTTTTAAAATTCCTCAAAATATTTACGTATTTTCAAATTCGGTAAAAGAATTCTAAAAAATCAACGGTAACTTTTAGCCACTTGAAACTTGCACATTATTGCACTAAAATTGAATGGACTATAAAACAGTATACTCAAAAAACACTTCTGAGAAAAAAGTTTGAAATTGTGATGAATTTTTTTAAGTGTTCTACAAAATCTTAAGCTTAGGTTTATATGGTATTTGTTAGGGAATGAACTGCACTGATTGAAAAACCTTAAAAATTAATAAATAAACATAAGTGGCAAACAATATCATTTGAATTTGGTACAAAATGATATGTCCAACCTTGACTTTTTAAACATTTTAATTGTTGTAAAAATGACAGACCATTGCACTAAATATTTTTTTAATAAAGTTTTTCTTCAATTGTTTATGTGTTTAAATAATGCTACGATTTTGGTTTTAAACTACGTATACTTCATTAAATGTTGTTATTCAAGTATTTATGTAAGTTAACAAGAAGATGTAACTACATGAGTAATTATGTTCTCTTAAGTACCCGCATCGAGGTACTTAAGCGGGTTCCTTTAAGTACCCAACCCGCTTAAGTACCTCAAAAAGCTGACATTTTTCGTGAGGTACTAAAGCAGGTTTTACTGTAATAAAATTTAAAAAAAAAATATAAAATTTGCAATAATGGCAGGGACGCTTTTTTAAATTTCTCGGTAGCATCTAAATTCAGCATATAAGAGTTTTTTTTTTAACAGATCCACGGGAATAATCGAAATATTGAATTAGCAAAAGTTTGGTAGTATTTGGTGAGCTTTAATTTACTGACATTATGGTGGAACTGAAATCTGGTAGATAAGCACTAGAACGGGGTACCTGAGGTCAATGAAATAATCCATAAAAAATAAAATTGTTTCCTCAAGACAAACAATACTATACAATACTTTGAGATCCGACGGTGAATGCCGAAAATATGACGAAACATGTAAAAAGGCCTGACGTTAGGGCGGTACGAACTGAGATCTGGTGTGAGAGTATTAGAACATGGTACTTGAGGTCAATGAACTTTGTAATGAAAAGTGTTACGTGACAATAGACTCAATGGTTATTATTTTCAACGGACTCGACTTGGTCATATTTGTTTCTAATTTCAACGCTTAGTAAGGAAAACAAAAGTAACTAGACTCTTTATATGACCTCATACGGGGGTATTCCGACTAAGTCAGTTAGAAATCTTTGGAAACTTCCGACTTGGTATTTATCTGTGCGTATCGGTTCCGCCTCCGTGTGACTATTTTCGCGGGTCGTTGTTGACTGAAGAGTTGGAAGATGTTGTTTTGTAAGGAAGAGCTACCGTTGTAAGCTACTAGATTTCTGCAGCTTCAAGTAGAGGTTACTGCTATTAGCAAAGGAAGTCGTCTGAGCACTTTGTCGATGATATTAGATAAATTTTATTAACCAAACGCGTTGCTGATTTGCTTCCCTATCCAATTCGAAGGTCTGAAGATCTGAAAAATTTCGGGCTTTTTTTTTGTCGGCCAGAATTTCAAGCTCTTCGTATTTCAGCCTCTCTGCTTATGGCGGCAAATACGTCTCCGTAGGACGGTGCCTTGCACGCGTGATATCGAAATGAATAAATTCTTACTAAACATTTGTAATTTTTTCTAAAAATTTCAGCAAACTACTGGCCACCTCAGAACTATCACCAGGCGATGTTATTCTGGAGGAGCAGCCACTACTCGTGACGCCTCATTGGGACTGCGAACAGATGCGTTGCAGCCAATGCATGCAGGACTCCTTTGTGATGTGCAAGTAAAGTGACGCTCAGCCAGCATGTAATCACTCATCAACTCTTATCACTTTCAATGCACGTATTTTCCACACACACACACATACACACAAATACACTCATATACATTTCTACATATACAGGAAATGTGAGTTCTTTCCGCTCTGCATCGATTGCCCCACCCACAATGCCTATGACTGTGATTTCTTTTGCAATGCAACGGCCGTTGCTGGAATTTCCAAAAATCTACTAGTTGAGAACTACGCGATATTGGGAGTGCTTAAGTTGCTGCTGCTCATGGAGAATCCACAAACCAGCGAATATTGCGCTCCACTTGGCACAACGCCAGGCGCCGCTGTTGTGGATAGCGAAGCGTGGCAGGAACGTGAAGTTCAAATCATCACACCAATATTGAAATCGGGTCTAGTGAACGCTTTCAAGCGGGTCAAGGTCACCCACGATTTGCTACACACGCTTTGCTGGCGCATCGACGCCAACGCTTTTGACGTCACAGCAAACGATGGCAACACCCTGAAGGGGGTTTACGTGTGTGGCGCACAGCTGCCACATAATTGTGTGCCGAACACTGTGGTCACCTTCGACGAAGGTACGTTTCGCCTCAAGTTGTATGCATCGGTGCGCATTCGTGCTGGCGACGTCATCTACAACTGCTATACGAATCCATTAATGGGCACCAGCCAACGACAACACGAGCTACGTCTCACGAAGGGCATCGAATGCACGTGTGAGCGCTGCAGTGATCCGCTCGAGCTGGGTACGCACATGAGCTCGCTGAAGTGTCAGATATGTGCCGCCGGTTTTGTAGTATGCAGCGGCAGCAGCAGCAGCAAGCGCAGTGGGGAGTGGCAATGTAACAGTTGTGCAGCCACTATGGCGACGCATGAGGTGAAGCAACTACTGGTGGAAGTGGGCGAGTCGCTGTTGGAGACCAATAGTGAGCTGCTCGCGTACGAGTGTTTGTTGGAGAAGTACGGCGCGCGTTTTCATCAGAACCATTTTGTGTTGGTGGAAATCAAACAGAATATTGCGTCTATACTGCGCGCCATACTTATGAACCCTATGTGTGTGCCAGGTAAGGATTTGTTAGAGCGCAAATTGCAGCTGTGCGAGGAACTGATGCCGTTGGTGCGTGCAGTGCTGCCGGGTGTGTCGAAATTGTATGGCATTGCGTTGTATGAATATCTGTTATCCTTCATGGAACTGGCCGAGTTGGTTTATGAGGACAAAGAGGTGGGAAATGCAGCGCTGATTTTTCAGGTGAAAATACGTTTTGGGTAAAGCAAAGGAAATTTTACAAAAAAAAAAATTTGTATTTTTTTTATTTGCTTAGGAAAAATTAGAAAATGCGCGAGATATAGCTGCGAAAGCTAAAGAAATGTTGCGTTTCGAGCCGAGTAATTCGCCTGAAGGGCACTTAGTGAGTCGCATAGCCATGGAGCAGAGGCGGATCGAAGACAATTTGAGACAGCTGAATACCCAGCGAAATGGAGCATAAAATTTTATAACATTTGAAAATAGATTTTGAATATTGGTCATTAGGAATATGTTAAAAATAAAGTTGAGCACTAAGTGTTTGGTTCAACAAGCTAAAAATTCTGCAGTGTACTTGCTGTAAATTTTTAGATCAATGCAGTCAAGCTGCTAAAATAAGTTTAGTTTTCAAAAATTATGTAATTTCTCACTAGATTTATGCTATGTGGCAAAAAAAAATTTGGGGACTCACTAGAAATTCTTAAACAGAATATTTCAAGCCATCAGAACATCCTCATGCAATGAAAATATGTGTGATAAAAATAACCGTTATGTAACATTATAAAAACTTTACGATCTTAAGACACTTACGACATTTAGTGAAACCCTTAAACATTTCTTTAAAAGAATATAAAAATTGCAAAATATATTATTTTTTTCGATTTATTTGGACGATCAGATAGTACAACTAACCCTTTATTCATGTATCAGCAATAACTACAATGTTTTATAATTTTAACAAAAGATTTAAGGCGCAAACTTCGAAGTCGTCATTTTCGATTTTCACGCAGAACAAAATTTTAATTTACCAATTTTAAGATTTTTCGTTATAAATCGCCGCAAAGCTGTTATTTTTTTCGCAATTTCTACCAAAGAGAAACCTTAAGCCCAATAAATAAATCTGAAAGCAACTATTGAACAAATTTAGATGCAAGCAAAAAAATTATTTTTGATTGAAAATAATAAAAATCCTTAAAAGCGATAAAAAATGATAGAGAAATTAAAAATCAATATTTAATAATTCTTGTAAACGAAATTGAGACTTAAAAAATAATGAGGTTGTCCAAACCCCTAGAAACTATTCCAAATGTTAATCAAAGTTGTAAACGATCCGAGTGCCATATTCCATCTAAATGCATGCAGCCATTTCCGAGTGAGGGGAGAGAGAGTTCCCGCATAGTGTCGGTTTTTAATATCATCAAATTTCAAATCACCCTGTACCGATAAAAAAGATCTGATTTCAAAAATTAAAATCTTTTCGCACATCTGCAGGCTAAGGTCTTTATTTCGACCTCTCATTTTTGAAATTCGAAAGAAGAGTACAAATGTATGACTTTGACACGCATATTTTAATATTTCGTAAATCTTGGGTATAAGTTAACAAAATTAGACACCCGTATTGTAATATTTCATATAATTTGTATACAAGTTAATTATATTAAACTTTTCAAATAGGTGGCAACCCTCTTCAAAATATTTTCAAGCTAAAACCTTCTTAAATAACCTTCGTTTGACATCGTGATACATATTCTAATAAACTGATGAACTAAGTTGAATTTGATTTATTGCACATGTGGTAACCCTCCAAAATTAATTCAGAAATAAATCAATTTCAAACCCATTTCGAGTGATACCAATATTTTAATAATTCATTAAACTTATTAAACAATTTGAATCTAACTTTTTAAACGGGTGGCAACTCTCTTTAAGCACCTCAAAAATATTCGTATGTTAAAACTAAAGATTTCTTAACACTCTGAGTACATGTGTGAGGTTACATAAATTATTTTCTAGAGAGCAAAATCATTCATATTTTAAATTTGTTCTCTTTTTTATATTCAAAGCAATCGCATTTCTGGCTATGTAGTATGTTTCAGGACGAATGGATAAGGCTTGGGCCAAGAGCTTGTGTGAGCAAATCCAATTTTCGGCAAAATAACGTTACGCGGTTTTGTACTTTAAACGACGGTATGTTCTACATTAAAACTCAAAAAATGAAGTCTGAGAGTGAAGTTTGAAAAATTTAAACACAACAAAAATAAAAATTTTAGTGAAAAAAATATAATTTCAATTAAATCTGATGAAAACTCAAAAATAACATTTTTATAAAAAAAATTTTATAAAAATGTAGATGAAAACTTTTCCGATGAGCTTTGAAAAATATACTAGGGTAATTTACGTTCGCTTTTTCTACCAAATACTTTCAAGACCTTAAAAATGAAATAAGAAAAAAAATAAAAAATTTTAATTCAAAGAAATATTAAAAATCATAAAATAATTTATCAAACGGTAAGAAAAATTAAAAATCGTCAATATTACAAAAATTTCGATTCAAAATTGTCGTACAATTTTAATCGATTTTACATTATTTTCATTATTTTTTTTTTTTAATTAAACTAATTAAATGTTTTAGCTATACAGCATTTTTTGGGCAAAACTATCATTTAATAAAGTCAGAATTTTCTCGTATTTACATATCACACAAAATGTTCAAAGGTTACACAACTCAAAATTACACGTTCGTCAAAAAATACGAAAAACTATTTATTAGCCATGCTAATCAAACGGGCAAGGAAGACTTAACCCTAGGTTTTTTCAACAAATTATAACAAAAATTTGCTCCAGCTTTTGCTGAAAGGTAAGTAAAAGCTCTGTGTACATTTTTAATGCATACTTTCAAAAATGCCAAATTTTGAGTTCTGTTGGTTTTGAAGATCGTGTACGATATAAATATGTACATATCTCTAGTTTTAAGAAAATGCTGACTTCAAGTTTTTGGAAAATAAAATAAATACATACTATAACACACATTTTCATTATGCTTCCGAAACATTGGTATGTTTACAAAGTAAAGGTGGTTTTTCATTAAAAAAAAGATACTCGTAAAAACACTTATTATTTTTTTTAAGGAAGTTGTGAAATATGAGTATGCCACAGAATTTTGTAATTAATTTTTATTTTCAATTTCGAAAAAAAAAACAAAATAATCAAAACACTTCCTTGGCAAAAACTTAACAATTCTTACAGGGCGAGCTTAATTTTTCTGAAAGTAGGGTGGTATGTTAGGGGGTAGAAACTGAGATCTGGTGGGTAAGTACAAAAACGGGTTGTTTGAGATCAATGAAATTCGGAACGATACAATTTTCGCCTAGAGACTGAAGATTTTTTTTTTTGGTATTGTGTGTGAGTGTACTTCCGCTATAAAATATCTGTTTTGTTCTACTAATTAAATCCAGTAGCTCGGAAGATAACGCTAGAAACTATACAAACTATTTACATCGTAGGTATGCCGGTTTTTTCTTGTTTAAATTCCATCCACTCCAGTACCATTGACGATTGCGGTAGTGCCATCATCGAGTTTTAGTCAATGCATCTGTATTTTGTCTGTGCCTTTATAAGAGGTCTCATGCATGACCAAATTCGATTTAGATCTCCCATTTACTAATATAAGACAAGTTTTTCCAGTCACAGTATTTACAAGGCCTTTAAACAATGAACCATCATTTTCTGGTACTTTCGACATTCAGCCTAATTGGTTCAGTCCTAGAATAGATAAAATTGTAACGCGGAAACAGACAAACAACGAAATTTGACGGAAATGATTCAGTGCTGTCTAAATTTCAAATTAATACATCATAAACTTGGATCCAAGTTTTAGGTAATTCTGATCGAGATGGAGGATAAAATATCTCTTTAAAGGGGTGTATGATATTAGAATAGGAATAAGGATAGGCCAGCTAGGCTGACCCGTGAGATCGCACATAGACCATTAGTCGTTCCTTACTTTTGCAGAGAAAGTGGAGCATAAAGCATAAAGCTGCGTCATGATGCACTTTTCAACGAGGTTTTACAAATTGCTAGTCCTGGTCCCCCTTCAGTGAGAAGCAGAAAGCTTTTCGAAATGCCTTCCTAGAATGTACAGAATTTTTAACATTAATTTTACGGCATCTTAGGGTTAAGAGTTGGTTTCTTAAATATGTATTTCGGCACTGGTATAGTACTTCGAAATCACAGTTGCCTCTGGTGGCTTTACATACATACATATATATGTTATGTAAATTTACTCTATTTAACACACTGCTCCCAATTTTAATACCCAGTGCATGCAGTTACAAACAAACATACTACATATGTATGTACCCATGAATGTACTTACAGTGGAGGTCAAAACATATGGAACTGAAACGAATTTTTTACATAGGCTGGACACTAACAGCTTTTTAAGGTAAAAAATATAATAAAACCGTCTGTATGGTGAGTACTTTTTCTTGGAAGATCCTACGATCGTTCACTGACAATTATTTCAGCTTTATATGCTGCTGAAATTTAGTTTTAGGATATTCGATTGAAATTTTATCGGAAAATTGTTTTTTCCAACATTATAATTTAATTTTACTAATTTTATAAACCTTAAGTAAAATCTTCAAAAGCAGCAGGTATTTCAGTCACTTTTGAAAAGCACTTAAAATTGCGTATGTTTTAAGCGAAAATTTTGAACATTTCTAATTTTTATGAGACTACTTAATATCATTCTTTAAAAAATCTATAGAAATAGTACGCTATTGATAAGATATGCATATGTAGATTTTAGAAACTTAGACGTGGTTCCATATGTTTTGGCCACCACTGTATACAAGTGCTATGTATAAATGTTCATTGTAATTTGGCAGACGACAATTGCATCTGTAAAATTAAATTTACGATCGTGCGTACAAACTGCAACAGACAAATTACTTGTGCCATCAAATCGCTTCTATTCCATCATTTTGTGGGCATACTTGATGGGAACGTAACGCACTCGCGAAAAGTTGGCTAATACTATAGTTGGTAGCATGTAATAAAAGTGTCCTAGGATAACATCGATTAAGTTAAAAGAGTGCTAAACATTTGTTACAAATGAAATAAATGAAACAAGAAATACATAATCACATTTTTTTAATTTGCAATAAATAATGCGCTGAGCTGCAAAATATCGGAGCAAAAAACTACCGGTGCGAAAACTGAATAGACTAAACCAATTAAGACAATGTAGTTTGAGCGTTGTGTAATACAAAATTGCGAATTCTTAAATTAACTTAAAAAAAATTATTTAATCTACAAATATGGACGACTTCGCAAAGAAGTGTACAATTGAGTGCAATGATGAATTGGGAAGGTACTTTGCCAGCACCCGATATCCAATTTTTACTTATGTATGTACAAATGTAGATGTATATGGCGCGTTCCATACCAAAACTGACGGGGTTCACCCTGCATGCGTTTAATTTGTTTAAAATTTTTTAGGGTTGGTGCATAAAAAAAATAATAAATAACTTTGAAATTTGAGCTTGATTAATACATTTTTAAAAACTTTACAGCGCAAAAACAAAAACAAATCGATTTAATAGTTTTTCAAATATCTCGAGAACGGGCGCGGTAAAAATTTGAAAAAAAAATCACACATACACACATCAAAATTCTCTAACTGCATACCCGAAAAAATTCGAATAAAAATTTCAAAATTTGTAGATTTCTAGATTACTCAGCTTCGGTGTAAAAAAAATTCATAACTCAAATTATTGTAGAGTGCAACCCATAACAGTATACCTAAATATTGCGCAATACTCAGAGCTACCATTGTGATTTTTTTTAATTTTTTCTGAGATGGCATATTTTTGAAACCTAATTTATTTATAAAAAAAAATTGTATGTATGTATGGGAAAAATTTTTCAAGTAAACATTTTTTTTTTAATATTTCTTTTCATAGAGAACTTTGATGTATGGATGTGTGATTATTTTTCAATTTTTTCCTCGCCCCGTTCTCACGATATTTGGCAAACTATTAAATCGATTTGTTTTTGTTTTTGTGCTGTAAAGTTTTTAAAAAGCTCAAATTTCATATTTTCTTATTATTTACGTTTATGCATCAACTCTAAAAATTTGAAACAAATCAAACAGATGAAGTGTGAACCTCGTCCGTTTTGGTATGGAACGCCCCATATACTATGAACATATGTGAATCCCATTTAGAGTCCCTGTTTTTCTATTTTTGAGTTACTAGCTACATAACACATAGTTTTATTATTATTTCTTAATATTTACATATTTCATATTTTTTTGCAGATATGTCACCGCAGCAGTGGACATGAAAGCCGGCGAAACTTGTCTGCTAGAACAGCCAATATTGCTGCTGGCTCTCAATGGCGATAGCCGATGCTCGAATTGCTTGAAACTAACTAAACAATTTTGCAGGTATTAATAAATTTATAAGGAAACGAAAATAAACATTTAGGGGATTCACAAGTCGTATTAAGCGTCATAATATCTTAATGTCTGTACTATATAATAAGAGCCAATAATATATTTCCTATTAGTCTTGTGCATCCTCTAATTATTTCAAACTTTTTAATGCAAGCCGCTGTGGTGTGTTGGTTAACAGTGCGCGCTAAAAAAAATATATAAAAAATGTAATTTCTGGTTCTCATAAAAATACAATCGCCGTCCGGGGTCGACGTAAAACTGTAGGTCCCTCCCCTATGTATAACAACATCAAGACGCACGCCACAAATCGGAGAAGAAGCTCGGACCAACACTAACTTATGTATGTGTAAGCGCCTTTTTTTTTTTTACAAATATTTATAAATGTAAAAGTGGAGGCGTAGGTGGAAAGTGTAAGGCAGAGCTGCTGCTACAGTTCATGCTGTGCGTTTTAAAGTTGTCGCAAAAATTAAAGGGCCTAAAATATTATACCGCTCATGAACGCTCCTGAGAGGCGACCTCTTTAGAAAAACCACTTTTGTTGAATATTACTCGAACCACGAAGCAACCCCGGCATTCAAGAGACGAGAGTTGACGAATATGTTGTATCTGAAAAACATTACGTTTTAGGATTATCTCTAGTTCAGCAAATTACCGCTTCTGCAGTAGGAACTGCTTGCTGAGCTTGATGTTGTGCGTCCCATTAAGTAAGATGGCTTACTAGAAACATCAGAATGCCTTTCATGGCGCTGCCAAGCGAGGTATTCTGAAGGACCAAACGAACAAAACAGCGCAGTATATTTTGCCAAGAACATTTCTTTTTATTTGTGCCAGGTGATGACATTGTTTAGCTAGGCAGCCCGTTTTCGTTGCCGTGACTACTGTATTTATACGTATACTATTCGAAAGAAGTCCTTTGTTGGAAAACCTATTCTTCCTGCGTGGATTTCCATTATCATCCTGAGCTCAGCGCGCTACATAAGAATGGGGGCAATGGACGTAGTCCAAGCCAGATTTGACGTACTATCCCACATTTTGGTTCTGTAGCCTATCTTCTGTGTTCCAGTTTAATGAATTAGGTTTTAAGCCACAGTTTGAAGATTGGAGGTTAGGATGCTTATTAATATGTTAAAATCTAAATTTAATATGGGACACCGTTTTATTTCGTTCTATACACAAATTGTACATAGTTGTACAGTTGTTTAAGTTTAATCTTCATTTCAATGATTCAAGCTCCTATTAACGGACCGAACTGACAGTCTTTAGACAAGTAGAAAAAATGCTAAGCCAGGTTCAGTTTTCGTAGTTAATGAATGATTAAACCATAAGACGGTATAGTGTTAAGCATCTACTTGCATTCGAGTTTATACCCAGTAGATTTAAAATTTTAAATAGATTCATCTAACCTAACTTTCGAAAGCTGCTAATAAAAGTCTAATTCGTATCAGCACCTGCCAAGTCTTTCTACTCTGCGACAATTGTACATCACACAATGAATACGACTGCCATTTACTTGCCGACATGGAAAAGTTACGCATAGACTTGCTCAGGGAAAATCCTAACACGTATGGACTTCTCAAAAGTTTACTTCTGCGCGAAAATCCAGCAAATGCTGCATACTATGAGCAATTATTACAAATGGAGGCGCATTTAGAAGAACGGCGCAACACTGAAATTTGGAAAGATTCGCAAAAAGGCGTCGTCGAGCCCATACTTAACGCAGGTTTGACAAAATATCTGAAAGATGGAAAGTCCATAGATGTAACACTGCTGCAAAAACTTCTGGCCATCGTTGATGTTAACTGTTTCGAGGTACGAGCGCCGGATGAAGGCCAGTTACGTGGCATCTATCCGCGTGCAGCACTCTTAGCGCACAGTTGTATATCGAATGTTCAGTCATGTATCGATGAAAGTTATCAGCTGAAAATGTTTGTCACGCGTGATGTGAGCAAAGGAGAAATGCTCTATAATTGCTACACAAATGTGTTGTTGGTATGTTGCTAAATCTTAAATTGCCTACATATACACTGGTGGAAAAATAAATAGGGACACAACATTTTTTTTAAATCTTTCCAATTTTCCTTTAGTTTATTTAATATTTATTATTTTTTTATAAAATTATAGCTCATTATCTAACAAAAACCATATATATACCTATTTCAAACTTTATGAAAGAATTATAAAAATTCTGCATAATTGCATCTAAATTTTCAACTCTTTAATCAGATTTTGAAAACTTTTTCGAGTATGTAGTTTTATAGCCCATTAAATTTTAGTAGAATGAATTTTCTTCGATACAAAGCATGTTAAATTATTTTTTGTATGGAAAAAAGAATAAGATTTATCAAAAATCAACCAAATTTTTTAGAAAATTCACACTTGCACTTTACTCTACTACAATTTAATGGGCTATAAAACTGCATGTTAAAAAAAAATTCTAAAAAATCTGATTATAAAAGTTGAAAATTTTAATGCAATTTTGCTGAATTTTTATAATTTTGGCACAAAGTTTGAAATATGAATTTATATCGTTTTTGTTAGATAATGAGTTATGTAAAAAACATAATAAATATTAAGTAAACCAAAGAAAAATAAGAACAACTTGCTAAAATTTCGTGTCCCTATTTATTTTTCCATCACTGTATAAGAATAAAGTTAATAATTTTATCGCTTCAGGGCACCGACGAGCGGCGTAATATGCTAAAGGTGGGCAAGTATTTCGACTGTAAATGTGAACGCTGTGAGGACCCCACCGAGCTGGGTTCACATATGAGCAGTTTTATGTGCGCGCGTTGTGCCGAGAATAAGCGAGAGGGGGGTTTCATTGTAAAGCAGATGAGGAAGCAGTATGCGGTGCAGAAGCCGCAGCCACAGACGCAACAGCAATCATCGAAAAATCTCCCTAAGCAGGCGTGGGTGTGGCAATGTCTGCAGTGTGGGCATACGCTACCGGTCGATACTGTAGACCAGCTGGTGGAACGGGCCAAAGAAGAAATGTTTCATGCCAAAGATGATATTACACGTTATGAGCTCTTGCTGGCCAAACTCACGCGCTACTTTCATCCCAATCACTACCTATTGCTGGATATCAAGCAAAATATTGCGGCGATTTTGCGCTCCATACTACAAAATTTCACATTGCAGCCGGGCCGGAAGGTTTACGAGCGCAAAGTGCGACTTTGTCAGGATATATTTGGTGTTTTACAGATTATTCTACCAGGTATTTCGCGGTTGAAAGCGATTGTACTCTATGAAATGGCTAATACATCGGCAGAGTTGCAACGCATGCGATACGAGGAAAAGGAGTTGCAGAAATCGGAGCTTGTCGTAAGTTGCAAGAATTTTAGTGTATAGCCTGTGTTCTCAATTTCAATTGCTTTTGCGAAACTGGCTGCTATTATTTTTTTATTTTAATTATTATTATCATTTGATTATAAGAGATTGAAATCTGAGATCAGAATGCAATAAATGTTTAATCTAAGTATTATTTTAAATAAGTTCGAAAAACGTTATGGGTACTAATTGACTTCCGGTTGATTGGTTAATAATATGTACTATCGAAAAGGGATATACCTTTAATTCATTCTCCGGTTAATTGAAACAAAATTTGTGCAATTTTTTAAGTGCAATTAAGCGGCGAATTTCGTAATATGTATGTATTTATTATTTAATTTATTTTTGTTTTTTATTTTTGTAACTTGCAGGAGCTTTTGAAACGAATAGAAATGATGCTACGTGAATCAATACGAATGTTAATTTATGAACCCCCCGAGACGCCGGAGGGTCAAATGACAAAGAGTATGTTGAAAGAGCTAAAGGATCTGCAGAACGACATTAAGTATTTGGATGAAAACTAAAATGAAAGTGATGTAGATAAATTTGGAGAAATTTTCCGAAAGTACGACAAAATTAGTTTCATAAAATTTTATTATGTATAAAAATATGTACATAAATAGCAAATATAATAAGGATTTTAAACTAAAAAAATATTGTTACTTTGGAGTTAGAATTTATGAAATCGATACAAAAAAACAACTGCTTTGGATTCTGCATGTTCGACATCAGCCAATAAAAAATATAAAAAAAAACATACATAAATAATAAAAAATAAAAAGAATATTAAAAAATAACCAAAAAGCAAATATAAAAAAAAATCAAAAATAAAAAAAAAAATCAGGAGCGAATCAGAAGTGAATCTCCTAAATGTAAAAATCGAGAAAGTTGTAGCAAAATTATAACTTTCCTCCTTGAAAGAAACAGTTTACGTTCGCTACAAACTTAAAAAAGAATTAAAAAAATACGATATAACAATTTTTTTTTCTTTTTGATTATGTATGATTTTTCTGTTCTTCAGAAAGGGTTGGTGTATTTTTTGTTTTGGAACGAATTTTCGTCATCCCATGAAAAATTTAGTTTGGGGACAAACCTGTTTCGGTATTGTGCCATCTTTAGTGTAATTTTTCGTTCTGAACGAAAAGGGATTCGTTCCAAAACTCATCACATATGACAAAACAAAAGCGGCCGAAGCAGCTCCAACCTAGCAAACAAACTTAGGAATTCGACCCATACAATAATAAAAATAATAAAATTTGTGAAACAATTATTTAGCGGCAGTATGATAAAAATTGTGGTGTAGAAAGGTCTTGAAGGTCTCGAAACCTTTAACTTTCAAAATATGATTTCGAGAAAAAAAATAACCCTGTAATTTGTATTAACAGTAAAAAACATTAAAAAGTTCATTGATATATTTAAAAACTTAATAAAGTAGCACAGTAAAATAATCGATTTAAAGTTTACGGTATTCAGTTTGTTCAATTGTCAATAGATATTCACATTCATTTTCTTTTTATAGTATAACATAACCTTAAATCCATTTAGTGTAAACCTACATATAGCACACGTTCTTCAAAAGGAGCACAACTAAAAAACAAAAACTTAGTAGATTTTTTGCATAAATCAATTCGTAGTATTTATGTATATCCAATTAATGCAAATATTTTTTTCTTCATTATTATATTTTCTAACTATAAAACTACTGCCATACCTGTTTTTGTATTATTGCCTTTTGAAAATGGTGTGCGAAAAGAACATTATTGTTTCTTTATGGAGTGATTAAATACTTAATAGAAAATCAAGTTCTTTAGCTCCAAATTCTTTATAAACTCTGTATTTTATTGAAGATTATAACTAGTTTTATACTGTAGCAGTTATTTCTAAGTTCTAATAGGATTTAAATGAGTAATAACTGGACTTTCGTACAAACGATATGTACATAAATATAACTTACCCCCATTTGTTTGTGAATGAGGTAGAACTTCGTAAATTAAGTAAAAATATATTTTTTTATTAATGTACGAGATTCTAACGCATTTTTTTTTAATAAAAAATAGTGGTGGTAAGTTCTAACATGATCGCCAGTGTATATCTAATATTAAAAAGTGCACTTTGGATTTTCACTTATACTGTAAATCGCTTAATTTTCACCTGAAATATTTGTTAACAATTCAATTAACTTAATAGCTGCCATGAAACGCGACATATTGTAGTTGCCGATGTTGTTGTTGTTGTTGACGCTGGAATTTTCTTTATATGTCGCACCTTCGACACATTCGTCTAGTAGCTGCACCAAATTCGGATATTTCACCTCCATTTCCGCTGGTATTGGTTTTAAGAAGCCTTTTGTTTGATCCCCTTTCAAGTCCTCGCGAATAAAGAGACAAGACTCCAGCACATTCAAATCGCTTAACCCATTCGTACACAAACGATCTGGTACGAATGCAAAACAATTGTCGCACGCAATTAAGTCATGATGATCAACACCATCACTATCAATTGTGCTGTTCGCATCCACTATATACACTGTATTCAAGTCAACGAAATAAAGTTTATCACGTTCAACATTATAAACTAGATTGTCTGAGGTCAGATCGGTTATATATATGCGATATCCTTCAAAGCCATTTGTAAATATTAAAGCTGCCTCAAGTAGTTGCCTTACGATTCGTAGTTTAATTTGAAAATCTGCCGGGTAGAAGTGCTCCACCGTCTGTCCAACATGCTCTTGATAAGCGGTAAATCCACATATACCAAACGTTTGCGGCACTGGAAAGCCATGCTTCTGCAAATAGGGTTGCAAGAACAGCTGCGCATTAGTGAGCATAAACAACCAAACCGTTGTTTCGTTGTAACCACTCGTGGTGCTGAAAAAGTTTACAAAACGCTGTATGCTTTCATGGGGACAGAATTGAAAGTCTAAGCTCGGTGCTTGCAGGTGGAACTCTCTCTTTAATAGTTCTCGATTTAGCGGAAAATTGAGAAGTTTTATAAATTCCAGACTTTTCGGATAGCTTTTTGCTATGATTTTGTTAACACCGCTTTTGCTGCGAAATATCTGAGTTTTTCTGCGACTTCCGGTTTTGGCCAACAAATGGCTAAAAATATTGTGTGTACTCGATTGGTAATCATATTCTAAACTTTCGAATATCACTTCACACTGTTTAATTTGACTTTTACTATAAATTTGTTCAAGAGGATAACGCTTGAATTCGTAGGTGTGTAGTTGTTCCAAGAAATCACGTAAATTTAGAACAAATATGAGGAGTAAAAGAAATTTATTACTGTACAAATGACGTAAAATCAATCCAAGCATAACTGAAATGAAAGAAGATTACAGTAAATTGGTAAAATACATATGTCAGATAGAACAGTTAGTTATTCCTAGGACTTAAGGAAAACTGAAATTTATAAAAAATAAGCGATCCTAATGGCACGGAGGGCACAAAGGCTCATCTCGATGTCCAGGAGGTTTACCTATCCCTACATGTCTTTATACCATCCTGATTTTCTACTGAGTCCTAGCAGACCCTCTAATAGTTTTCCTTAAGCTGTACAGTTGCCTGTAGTTGGTAGCTACCAAAAGACTTTTTGTAAGCAAGTTAAATGTGTTGAACGCTGTCACCGTGACTTATGAGTTTTTGAGTCAAATTTATATACATATGCATGATTCAATAATAGAAAGGTTTTGTAATAAAACAGTATTCTCGCTCCCACACATAAAATCGGCTCCTTTACTTGTGCAGAATGTTGCTTACTCTATAGTTTCTAGTGATATTAGTAGTAAAACCAAAAATTCTTCATACTAAATATTCGTTGGCATCACCTTCGTTTGCGTAATCTTCTAGAACAAGTGTAGAATAGCGACCGTTTAGCTATAAAATAACCAAAAATGCCGATTGATAGAACTTTTTACGCTGACTTCAACGATACCAAATTTATTTGGGGCAGGTAAAAAATAAAGAAGATATAAGAAGTTTATTTGTATTTTTTATTATCACTAAATTGTTGAAACCCAAAAGTAGATCATGATAAAATATGTAATATCGAATTAAAGATAATAACTTGTACTTTCTAAATAATATAAATTTCTTTACCATTAATTATGCAGTTTTTTTTTCAAAAAAAGCTTATTTCATGAAAAAATAACATTTGTTCGTTTTTTAGTGGGTTTGGTTTAAAAATACAAAAATCTATGGTGAGGTCATTAGTTTTTTAATCGGTTATATAGTTCATAATATATTAATATTTAAAATATCTAAAAACTGAACTTTAACCTTCTAGAACGTCTTCATTTTTTGGTTGAAATGAGCATAAAAAGTTCTATTGATCTGCATTTTTCGTTTTTGCATAGCTGAACGGTCGGTATTCTAGATTTGTTCCAGGAAATGACGAATAACTTAAATCAAAAATGCATATTTTTATGTATTGTTTAGTATTTCCATTAAAACACCAAATATATTGCAAATTCGCATAGAATTAATAATACACATTTTACTTCTAATTGTATACTTTGCGTACTTTTTGTAGTACCATTCCACTACCGTTTTTGCAAAAGGCGATCACATTCTTCACCATTCTCCTACTTCCAAAATACAAATCTAGATAAAGGAGTGTCAAATTTTAGCTGTCACAAATTACACAACCTTGTATTATTGAATCATGATACATATGGGTATTTCCAAACTGGCATTACGTGACGCTCGGATGACAAAATGTAAAAAAAAAAATTTAAAAAGTCAAAATTCTAAAAAGGTTTTTCTAGATTTGCATAGCAATTAAATGTCCCCTTATTTAGTAAAAAAATTACAAGTGGAATTTGACTTCGGTTCCGAAATTGCAAAACTTTGCGAATTGGGCAAGACTATTTGTATAAAAGTTTTTGTAGTAATATTGGAAATGTTTAAGGTTAGTTTTCCAAGTATTTATATGTATGCTGTATGTACAATCAGCTGAATTATCTGACGTGACGTTACCTGGCGTTACGTTACTAAAATTTTAATTGAAAATGTTTTGTTGGTATTATTCTTGAAAGAAATTTTAACGGGAAAATAACATGCATTTTACGTCGAGCGTACTTTTTATTTTGACATCAGCGCCACCAGCGACTCCATTTTTTGCAAGTCTATGTCTTATTACGTTTCAACTAAACATACCAAATACGAAACAAATGAGAGCATAAATATGGTTTCGAAAAATATCTCGACCCTGGCGCCACCTAACGAGACAATTTTTGACAAAAATGTTTCTGTTTACATAACCAGTATGTATTATAAATAGCAGCCATATCGGTCTATAAATAAGTTAGGTTTTTAAATTTTTTACGCGGTAGACTTTTCGCTGGAATTGCCCATATGTAGGTAGAAGGTTCAATCATTAATGTGAACTGGAAATCCTAAGGAATTTTCATAGCGACTTTCGCATCCAAACTTACTGCTGCCACAAAAACATGTTATTTTAAAAACCTTTATATTCTTCGAAATCCACTGAAAAATAAGGTCATCTTCATCCGCATGTTGACCTTAAAACATAATACATATCAACAAACTACATACAACAGACTTGACGTTTAAAGGAGCTGTAATTCATGCATCTTTGTCGACAACCCGTTTCCACGCTAGTTGGCTTGATTGGCTTAATTCACCGATATGAAAAAGTGGCACACTTTGAGACATCGAAAGTGTTATATATCAGCTGAATCGATGCAGGATTTTGTAAACAAAAATACTCGGCACTAAGCATTTAAAGGATAAATTAAAAAAACCATTCAAATTCCGAAGTTAAGAACCATCACACAATGGACGATCCAGAAAAATCCGACCGAGGTTCATCTCCTCATCACCACCTAAATACCACCTGGCATCGATATACTCATCGGCGTAGCCAGAATGAAATTTAGGGGGGGGAGGCTCGACCCTATTAAGCTGGCATTTCAGGGTACTATTTTATATATATAAGTAAAATTTGAAAGTTAGGGGGGGGCTCAGTAAAGTCATTAGTAGTGCGGATTTTGTATTGGATCTTCCTAATCGAGTTCGGAGATGTTTGTGTTAAATATTTAGCGCCTCGTTCAAGATGCAATATGATTGCGTTGAACACCACTGGGCCGGGAGATACAAGGCAACGGAAAATACAAGAATATAGACAAAGAGAAATGATAAATGATAAATATTACGATAATAAAATGATAAATGATAAAACAAAAATATTAGGATAATGACAAAGGCAAAGACGCTGTCAAAGGCAACGACAAAGACAAAGTCAAATACAAAAATACAGAAAAAATAAAATTAAGGACAGGATGGAAATGCAGATGTAAATAAATAATAAGATAAAGATAAAATAAGGACAAAGGTAAATATCAAGATAAAGAAAGACAACGGCAAGACACAAACAAAGACAGAAACAACAAGACAAAATGTTTCCTATGAAGTTTCACTTCTTTTGTGCGTAGCGAGTACACCTACTCAGCTCTGTTCATAAGGTATTAATATGAAAACGACACACTATGCAGCGCCCCCATTTGATGGGTCCTAAGCGTTTAACAATTGCATGTTTTAACGACATTTCAGTTTATAAACAGTAAGTAATAACGAAACAAATCAGCTGGAAGAAGTCTTTAAGATATGAACAAATCCTGTTTCGCTTAAAATGCCACAAACATAAATGCATAAATACACATATACAGTAAACGTCAAAAATGTTTATACCCAGACGTTTTGACGACTTTATCTATGTATTTATATTTGCCATACCAAATTTTTCTTATTTCTATATAAAAATATAGTTTATTCAATGACAAAAAACCCCAGAATCATTTTTTTTTTTAATTTCATACAGAACGTCTGTGAAAGCTAATATCCTCTATATTTATGTACATATGTACATACAGTCAGCGTCAAAAATATGCATGCCCTGACGTTTTGACGATTTTATTTACTTATATTTTCCATACCAATTTTTTTTTTTGTATAAAAATATAGGGCACTCACATCAAAAACCACAAAAATCAATTCTTTCACTTTCATACAGAACTCGAGGGAAACTGCAAGGAATACCAAGAAGTTTTCATCGAAATTTTCTAATTCGATTTCTTAGAAAAATTTTTTAGTGAAGTGAAAAGTTTCAAGTCGCCAAAAATTACCGTTGAGATTTGATAATTTTTTTCTCCGAGGGTGTTGCGTACCTTCATTCATATAAAAATTATTGTGTTCATGTGTTATATGAAAGGAAATGCGCAACACCCTCAACAAAAGACAAATACTCAAAAATCAACGGTAATCTTTAGCGACTTTTAACTTGCACTAAAATTGCATGGGCTACACAACTGCATACTGAAATTTGTTTAAAGAAATCGAATTGAAAAATTTAAAATTTCGCTGAAAATTTCTTGGTATTTCGTGCAGTTTCCCTCGAGTTCTATTTATATATAATTGAAAAAATTTGTTCTTGTGGTTTTTGATGTGAATGCACTATATTTTTATACAAAATTATAGTTTAAAAAACTAAAACCTCCCTATTATAATTGCCATTCGTACTGTCATCAGGTATGTAACTTGAGAACAGAAATCGCTGCATCTTTTAGGCGCATCAATATTACATAGTTACATCCCGAGCTAATAAAAGGGAGGTAAAAAAGAGGAATTGGAACACGGAGAAAACACTATGGATGTGATATCCATAAAAATTGATAACACTGTCCTATCCATTAATTATGGAAAATATAAGTAAATAAATTCGTCAAAACGTCAGGGCATGCATATTTTTGACGCTGACTGTATGTACATATGTACCTACATAAATAAAGAAGGTATTAGCTTACAGAGATGCTGCCATCGTAACTCCTTTCCACCTATCATTCGCAACGCTCTTCTGCCCGAGTCACTGACTTTTTTATTTTAGCTCGATACTTTGGCTCATTGCAGCTATTACTTGCTGCTGGTTATGGTAAGTCTGACTTTGGAATGTATGTAGATAGTTGTGCTCGTGCAGGTACAAAAATAATACCAAAAGAAATTGAGAAAATGAAATACTAAACGTATGCATGTCAGGATGACTACGAACGTTGCGCCAGCGCATAGTTCAAGGTTGTTTGAAACAAATAAAAACGGGAGAAATAAAATTATGAAAAGAATGAATTTATAAATTCTTGGTCATATCGAGAAATATTTCGCTGTCCTGAAAAAGTGTGCTGTATTAAATTTACTACATTTTATTGTTGATAAATGTTAGTGGGCAACTATGCATTGGGTAATAAGTTGAACCTAAATAATCAGCATATTTTAACTCATCCACAAGTTGAGCCTAGGGTTGTTTTCGCATTGGGTAGTGGTTGCGGATGCGGGTGCTTCGCGGTGTATGTTCTTCAAACCCGCCAGGTAAACTGCACGATTCAATGCGTTACTTGCGTGCTGGATGGTATAACCTGTGGGTGTCGCCACTCGGCAGGCAATGGCAAACCTCCGAGTGTATTTCTGCCATGAAAAACAGCTTCTCACAAAAACACAATCGCCGTTCGGAGTCAGCGTAAAACTGTAGGTCCCTCCCCTTTGTGTGGCAACATCAAGGCGCACGCCACAAAACGGAGGAGAAACTCGGCCAAACACTAACATATGCGTAAGCGCCAATCTACAAAAAAAAAAAATAGAAACCTCACTCATTTGCAATATATGTACTTAGATATGCATATCTCACATTAGTGACAAAATTTGTTAAAAGGTTTAAGACCTGAGTACAAAAATACATAGTTATTTGTACATTAACATCAAGAGGCATTATTCGACATAAAATTAAAATATAACGAACACGTGCGAAAAGTAATAAACTCAAAATAAGTTACAGCTGAAATAAAACTGAATTTGCTTTATACAATCTTAGATACATACATACATATGTACATGCAAACAAAAATATTCACATACGCTTAATTCATTGAGCTTAAATCGCATGGTCAGCATTTACGATCAACTTGCTGTCCATATGCTGAAACGTTTCGACCAGTTCTCTGATCAGGGAGTCCATTCAACTAATGAGAATGTTTGTCAAGAACACTGACATGTGACGGTGTAGGAGAGATTGAAAAATGTTCGCTGATTAGATTCTACTAACTGTTGGTAAATGAAGAGTTTGATTAACATAAGAGATTTTTTTTATCCGTGATAATATTTTCATTAATTTTCAGTCGGTTGTGGGTTTTTAACAGTTTTAGTCTGAAAGCGAATGAAGCCTTTTCTCAAAAAAATCGTCCATTTCAGCGAAGACGACACCTCAGATAAATAAAAAGAAATAAATAAATTGTGTTTACATCTAAACAAAACAGTAAAGCAGGTAGAATAAATCTATTGAAATAGATTTTTTTGTTGCTATAATTGCATATATAATATATTTTTTATTGTTATAAATGCCTATATAACATACTGTAATATGCTGGCATCAAGTTTTCAAGGCATTCCTCATCTACTAAAGGTGGCAATGCCAAAAATAATTAACCAAAAAGAAATAACAATTCATGAGCTTTACAATGGTGGTAAGTTATTAGAAAAACACATTTATGGTAAGAAGTTATAGGTGTATATGTATTTTTTTAACGTAACATACAAATTCTTAAGTTTCCGATTTTTAAATGAGGTTCCCCTACTAAACATGTAATAAATATTCACATCAAATCAGCAGTGTTCATTTTACTCACGAGCTGTGTCCTCAAAGGTAACTCGTCCCACCCGTCACAAAATGTTGTCCCACCCGTCCCAAGCAAAAAAAAGTTTTTTTTTTTTTAATATTAAAATATAATAATGACAGTAAAGCATACAATGGTTCTTAACATTCTACTAAGCATGATAAAAATATAGTAAGGTAGAACCGCTGAGAGTCACTTTTAAAATTCTTGACGTTTCCAAACAATTTAATTTTTAAATTTACTCACAAACTCACACACACATTTTCATTTTCAATCTCAAGCAACAACAATTTCGAACAANAAATTTCGAACAATTTCATTTTTTTATTTTCACTTTTATATGATTTTAAAATGTTGGCAAACTTAAAAAAAAAATCATGGCCGACAAATTGAGAGAACGGTTCTACCTTGCTATATTTTTATCATGCTACTAAGTATATTCGAGAGAGCCGCTATAAACGAAATATTTATAGTGTGTCTAAAATTGGGAAACGAATCCAATAACTCAGAGAAGCGGGTGTCATCGTTGTCCCACCCGTCACGCTTGGAAAATGTTAAGTTTCTGTTCAAATTATATGATTAAATTTTATACTTTATCAGTTTCGTATTAAACTGATATCTGACTTCAAGTGTTAATAGTTTGACACTTGTCAAATCAACGGTTAAAGAGAATTTACTAAAAGTTTGAGCAAAAGCGAGTTAAAATATCCCACCCGTCACTTTGGAATGCCCGAAATATAATTTTTAGTTTCTAATTATAGCTTTTGAAGATGCTCTAGGAATATTTCTGCATCAAAAATAAAATTTGGAAAATATGTCGATATATATCGAGCCCTAACCGCCAAAATAACGTAAGCGACATTTTTTTCAAAATTTTCTTTTTGATGCAGAAATGCATCTAGATGCTCTAGGAATATTTCTGCATCAAAAGGAAAATTTTGAAAAAAGTGTCGCTTACGTTATTTTGGCGGTTAGGGCTCGATATACACGGTACGTTTTTTTTTACAAACGTTTTGTGTACAATATTTTTGATACTTAGGTTGTTTACACTTGCTTGGTTATCAGGTTATCTGGTTAAAAATTATTATTCTGTAGTGTATTTTATTGTTGTAAACTGAATAAAAAATATAACCACATAACCAGATAACCCGATAACCAAGCAAGTGTGAACAACCTAACTTTTATTTAAACGCATAAAATGTCTGAATTTGTTGTTTTATACATCAAAATGTTTGATATGAATTGAATTAATATCAAAACTATATACAATGCTTATAACTGTTTTTTATACGATACGTTAATTAATTTATTTAAATGCCCGCATTTATTTTATGTAAACTTCAAGTATTGCATGAATGGATAACCAACTGTAGCACAGTAAACCATATTATTTGGTATTTTAATTTATACCTACTGTTAATCTGCAAAACCTGTAAATTTAATAAAATCTCGTTTTATTGATAAAAAATGTTTTGGTAGTTTGCAAACTGATTTGGTAGTCTTTTTGGTACCTTAAAATATCTCAAGTGGCAACGCTGGCCGCAAGGAACAGCTCAGCGGCAATTTGACGACAATAGCGAGGGGATAGCTGCACTGAGCCAAAAGCACAATGGTTTTTTCAACCAAGTTATGGCTTGATTTTTTCATGGTTAATAAGCCGATTGTAAGAAATGTGATTCAAGTTGGCATTTGAGAACAAATTCATATGTATGGCAGTGGCTGAACGAGCAGAGGTGGTTGCTGTTATTTGTTGGCTTCCAGCGGGTTCGAGAGTACGAATGCCGTCAGCGCGGCACATAATTTTTATAAATTTTTTTTTTTGTTTTTCAAGTTGAACATTTGAAGGTAGATTTATAAAGCGGCTGTAGCTGAGAGTTCAGAGATGCTTGCTGTTATTCGCTAACCCAGCAAACACAGTCTCTAACGTTAGAGAAATTTGAATTTCCACATGATGACTAGGGTACTTCTCTAATCGGTCTCGAGTTGATGACGAAGTTAGATAACTACATTATAATTCGATTCGAGAACGATAAGAGAAACAACGCAAATTCAAATAAATGTAAATAAGCAATATTCCAACTGAATGAATAATAAATTATCTTTAAGTTCAAATAATTCATTATTATTTTAATGCAAATACAGTTAATACAAATATTACAAACAAAGCGTTTTATTTAATAAAGCAAAATCGCATTTTGAAATTTACATTCGAATCGAATCCTATTAGAGATCAACAAACGAATTCGATTAGAGAATTAATATTTTCTCGAGTCGAGAACTACATATGTCCCATTTTTGTTGAGATCGCTATGATTCTCGATAGTTTTTCGAGTCGTTCTCTAACGTTTGAGATTGGAGAATGTGGCTAGTTCTCCAATCATTCTCTTATCGGCAACTAACCTCAATGTTTGCTGGGAACATTCAGAAGATGCGGTTTCAAATATCTGCAAAGGCAACTTGTTAAAATGATAATAAAAATGTTTGTTTTGTGTCTCCGAATTATGAAAAAGCATATGTGAAGTGCAGAACATAAGCCCATTAAAACGAAAAAAATCGACAATAAAAAGTTTGGTTAATGTAAACTAAAGTGTGGTTAATATTACCAAATCATTGTTGAAAACATCAACCAAGGTATTGTTAATATTAACCAAAAATCACATTGATTCCTTTTCAAGTTTGAATTTGGTAATATATATATATATATATATATATATATATTACGTAATATATTACGCAACATTTATTTCTTTAAGTCAAATTTATTTTTCTACGCAATCTCTTAATTAGTATGTCATTAAGTCCATCTCTTTTCTAAGCGCACTTAAACTGTTGCCAGTCAGATGTACATATTTTTCGCCATAAATGAAATAATGACATCTTATTTGTGAAAATTGTCGTGTTTTTGTTCTTGGTTAATGATAAATTCTCCCAGATACAGAATGTTTTTCCCAGCATTGACGTCGCGACTCCAGCCTGTACGGCAGTTTGGACAAAACTGGTACATGTGTGGCGATTTGGACGTCAGGTTTACGTTGTAATATTTTGCGCAAAGTTTGGTTGTTCTGAATTCATTAACCATCAGAATATCTGCTTGACGTTGTTTTAGTGCTGCGATTAATAACCGATTTGTACGCCGATATCCGCGCATTTGTGAGTTTGAAGCAAACTCTGTTGATCCGATGCAGATTAACGTTTTCTCTTCTTTGTTTGGTACCAGTTGTTGCGCAATTTTGTTGCAGGCTTTTTGTCGGCAAATGTATTTCTTCAGCTTCAGCCGAGCCACCTTTCTTTGCGAGAATATTTTTTGTTTTTGCTCCAGAATTTCAAGTTCAAATTTACAATAGTGGTATTCATCTAAACCGATAACTTTATCAAGCAGATAATCTTATAAGTTTATGCACTCTGTTACATGAACGACCCACACTCTCTTTTCGTTTACACATGCGACAATAGGCGTGTTTTCTTTGGTTATAAAGCGCAGTGTCACTAACTTTATACTACTAGCACGGGGATAAAGAAATTATAGAAACTACCTCACTAAATTGGAAAAAATTATATTTACGAGATATCTATTTAAATAAATGTACATATAACATAAAGGCTATTTATTTGAAGCAAGTTATAAGAAACAATGGCAGAATGTCTGTTTGTGTATGAATTCATTTGTCACGGCTACCAAACTTTGCGAATTATCAGTGAAACAAAACAAACAGACGGGATAATAATTGAACCAGATCTCTATCAGGATCATATCGTTGTTGAATTTGCGTGCAAAATTTGTATGCGGATCCCGATTATTGCCTAAGAAAACATAGCTAGAGTTGCGACAGAGTTGCATTGTCTTCAGTTTATCAAGTTTATTCAGTGAAATCGCTGGATAAATTTATCAGAAATGTGTAAACGAGTTTCCATACAAATTTTGACAGTTCATTTATAAGGTTTACATAATTATAAGTTTATACGGTTTACAATGCATTTATAAGGCTTGATGAATACCCTTAATATTCTTTAAAATTTGACGAATTCGCAGACAATTCTGATTTTGTGGTGAAATCTTTCGTGTATTTATGTAGTTTTATTTTGCGAGAATAGAAACCAGAAAGGTGTTGATAGTACGAATTTTTGATTTTCACAGGAACATGGTTCTGGATGCCAGCTAAAATGAGCCGACACCCAGGATCTAGCCCAATCTTGTTGTCGTATTTTGTTCCACGTATTTTTATTAGATTACCTTCACAATCGGTTTCATTTGGTTTCAGGTTTCTTTTTTTGCCTTTGGTTTCATTTTGTATTTTCTTTTCCATCGAAAAAGATACCGACACTCCATCGGTTACAAGTGAAGAAAACGTTTTGGTGCACGTTGAAGGAATTTTAAAATATTTTCCAAATTCACTTTTATCGAAGGAAGGAAATGGTCCTTTGAATAATTTCAATCGACACAATAGTTGATGGAACGCAAATCGATCGTATCTGACGTGATGTAAACCGTGTTTTAGTTGTGGTATTAGTGAAAATTTTTTTATTTTATTTATCTCATTATACCGTTGCAGGTTATAAAAGAATTCGATGGAAGACCAAAATAGTTTAACATTCTCTATTACGAATGAAATTTAATAGTGTGAAATGTGTATGTGCAAGTAAAATTACAGGTGGTCGAACATCAAAAATCAAAGTGAAGCTACATATATCATATCCAAGAGTCGGTAGTTTGCACCTTTTCCAAATTTTTAGAACTTACATTGCACCGTAGCAGTAGTCGTCTTAAGTTTGAAATACTGACAGCCGATTTCTCAGTGGATGTTTAATTATAATCAAAAGATTATCTCTTATTGTCATCTTCTCAGTGTACTTAATATATGAATAACTCACCACCACCTTTCATAAGATTTATTAATGGCGAAACCAGCTTTTCCTGTAAATCCTGTGTGATTGCAAATAGGGTTGGGTTGAATCCAAATAGTTTGTTATTTTGCGAAATCCTAGGAAACGAAACAATTGCAAGCTGGCATCTTTTTAATAATGGTTTAAATTTAATTAATGCTTTCAATCTGCTCACAAGTATGAGTTGTCAAAAACCATTGTTTTGAACCTGTAAACCTCAAGTAAATGTCAATCACACCAATTTACAAAAGTATATATTAAATGTAAAAATCAGTACAAACTCAAAAAATCAGTAGATTTTGCGTACTGATTTAGGGCTCTTAAAAATCAGTACAATAGAAAAAAATCAGCACATGTACTGATTAAATCAGCGCATCTGGCCACCCTAATGTACATACATATGTAACAAACACGAAATATAACTTTTAGCTTAATACTACTACTAATAATAACTTATAATATAAAGCACTCACTAAATTTTATATATACTCCCAAAGTTTTTTATATATGGTTTCCACTCCACGAATTTTCTTGCACTCTTAATCCGCAAAACGTATAGTAGCAATCGCGTGAAAATCTAGAGATGTAAAAAGACATCGATGTATCGAGCAATAACAATGGCCATCAAAGGCCCTGGATACATTGGAATGCTGATTAGATATTAATCAAATAGAATCTAAAAGCTTTACATTATTTATCACGCATGTAATTCATTACTACTTTTCCTACTGGGTAGATACTGGTGCGCGCCGATTATTTTTGATGGTGCCCTTGCCAATACAATGGCGTTAGATGAAAATAACCTCGGATGGTAGCATTTCGATCAAATAGGACTTTAAGTTTGAAAGAAAAAGGAGCTGACCGCAATGAAATGTAGCAGTCATGCGAACTATCGTCAGTCTCTCTATTCCTACTGCATATTCAAGTAAGGTGAGTGGTGGCATTTGTTACGCTCGCAACCGGCGCAGACCGATGAAATGCTTTGCTCACATAATCGACATTCGAAAGCGTGAGCACAGTAAAAGTCTCAGAATTTTACAAATCATTTAATCGTAGATGAGTCGTTGAGGTGTAAGGTTTGTGAAAATCGACTTGAAGATTTTAATCACACAACTTTTGGAATATTTCGAAAAAAAATAAGAGTAGAGAACATAAACGAGAAAAGCAATTAACTAAATTAAATACATATTTGGTACATCCAAGTACTGTGACGATAACT
The DNA here is from genome assembly GCF_001687245.7 of Rhagoletis zephyria. Lineage (NCBI taxonomy): Eukaryota > Metazoa > Arthropoda > Insecta > Diptera > Tephritidae > Rhagoletis > Rhagoletis zephyria. Next base: position 312,985 of record NW_016157341.1, on the reverse strand, counting down.
CAAAAGGTAAATAAAATTAAGGTGAATTTGTTAAGGTAAATACTCGTAAATGCGTGTAAACAAAAGCTAATAGAATATTAAGAATATAAACACAAGATCAGCTGCTGATCTTTAGATATGTATGTACATATGTTCATATGTATGTATGTACGTGATACAAAAATGAGATATCGGTCAAGAGCAATTTTCCACGATATTTTATATATAGTTACCTACATATGTACATATGTATATTCTATGTACACTAAAGTGAATAAAAGCGTTGACATTTACGTAACAAATTCTCAAGTGTAATAAAAAAAATGCATAAAAAACCAATACAAGTGGTTTTGGCGATATTATAGAATTATTTGCAAAATCCAACTAAAACTGGGTGCTGGATGAAGTGGATGGATTTGTTGGTTTTTTTATTAATTTTTTTTTTTTTTTACATACATACATACATATGTATATATGTATATAAGTATCACCAAACCTACATACGAGTATAGTAGTGCAGTGCTCGTCAAAGTGGTGGTCCGCGGACCGGTGCCGGTCCGTAAGCCATAAGTCGCCGGTCCGCAAAGGGATTTTGGATTCATGTCAAAGCAGAATACCCGGAACTTGCTGAAATTGCTCTGAAAGCTCTACTCCCATTTTCTTCATCTTACCTTTGTGAGACTGGGTTTTCAACCATGAGTATTATTAAGACAAAGTACAGGAACAGTTTAAATATTAGTTCTCCATTGCGTGTCGCACTGTCCACAATTGAGCCACGACTTGATAAGCTTGTAAATAATAAACAGGCTCACCTCTCGCATTAGTAAACATCGACTTTCGTAACTTTACAAGGAATGAATATAATTTTAATAAAACTTGACGTGCTTATAATATGTCTTATTATTATAACTTTACAGTTATTACATTTGTGAGGTTTTATATTACTGTTTAATGAGGCTATGTATATACAACTTGTATAATAAAAACAACTTAAATTTGTTAAACATTCATAAAAAATCGTTAATATCTGCTATCATTAAATGGTAATAGGTCATATATAGACACCCGGCTAATAAAGAAATTCATTTAAACAAATTTTAATACATATATGAGATGATCGTAAACGAAAAATAATCAATAAAAAAAGGTACCGGTCCCCGACGTAATAGAAAAACTGCAGCCGGTCCGTCACACTCAAAAGTTTGACGAGCACTGTTGTAGTGCACATAAGCATGCATGTGAATGTGTGTGCTGCTGTTATTTTTGAAATTCTATCGATCGGTATTGAAGCGGCTAATAAGGCTTTAATGCTGATAGTTATATTCTTTTTCTGCCATTACTGTACTTAGTACGTAGTATGTACAATGTGTGTATGTACTTCTTGTTGTGATTTTGAAGTAGAAAGTTATAGTGCTAGTTGAATTTTAAGAATTTTTTACGGTTTAAGAGACACAAATAGAAGGAATGATTAATTTTAATAACCACTTTTATATTTACTGCTTTTATTTTATTCTTTTTCGAATTTGATATTTTTATGTTCAGATTTTTCTACGCATTTTGCATCTCACATTTTTGTGCTTATTACTATTATTATTTGTTTAATACGTTTTATTCTTTTTTACAAACCAGTTCTGTGTTATTCTACTCTCGCGAATTCCCCCTTTAGATCAATCAATGCATAAGCCACTCGCCCAAAACCCATGCCGGCAAACGACGATGACAAATCAGATCTGCCTTGATTTTCATGTTTTATATTCCTCTAATTGATTGTAGATAAATAAACAAAAGGCGACATAAGCGCGCGTAAATAGATATGTACATAGTGACACAGCTTAAACGCGCTTCAGTAATTTTTTGAAAAGCTGTTTGCACATTTTGTTCTAATGTAAACAAACGTTGATTTTATTGAACGAACATGCATACCCACATGCATACGTATGTATGTATATACATATCGCACACCATCTTCAAAAGAGTTACAACTCTAAATTTGGCATTTTTGAAATTATGCGCTAAAAATGTACACAGAGCCTTTATTTACATCTCAGCAAAAGCTGGAGCAAATTTTTGTTATAATTTGTTAAAAAAAAAACCTAAGGTAAAGTCGCCCTTGCCTATATGATTAGCATGTGCTGCGAAATAGTTTTATAGTTTATTTTGAGTTGTGACTCTTTTGAAGACGGTGTGCGATATGTACATTAGAGTGTACCAGAAAAAAAGGTCCGCCGTACTCCCCTGAGTATTCAAACGAAACATACTGAGCTTGAAGTTGTTCAAGCCAAATTCATTTTAAAGTGGTTGAAAATACATGCAGGAAAAAGCAATTGACTTTTTCCTGGGACATCGCCATATTAAATAAATGAGTTCGTTGCAGGTAAAATAGTGAGAATTTCGATTAGTTATCATTTAAAATAAAGTAGTTTATAAATTACTTTCAAACTAAAACAAATTTCCTGCAGGGAAATAACTAGATAGATGTTCTGAGATTAAACGCAACATGAGTTTTGCCCACCGGCAGCCCCTCAAGGCCTCTCAGTTATTTCTGAGCGAAGGATGCACCCAGTTGCTGATGGTGACTTCGATGGCCGAAGGAGGATGTGCTATAACTGGTTATTGACGAGGAATGATTGGTTTGAGCCAACCCCCCGAATAACCTGGCACACAAAGTAAAACAAGCTCGATATGTTTACCAACATAATTTAGTCGAGACTTGCACTGCCGAACTAGTTTGGAAGTAGTTGGCTGGTAAATGCCTCAAGCTTGGCTGTCACTACAGACACGTAAACCTATTCTCCTCCATCTATTTTTCACCACGTGGTCCATATATTTGAATGAGGAAATGTGAAGCTTATGCTCATTCCTGACCTGGAGTCAGTTTTGGAGTATCAATAAAGATTCGATAATATTTGAGTCCGAACTCAGTGTTGAAATTAAACCAGCATTCAGCCTCAGGAAACTCAACCTTATAGAACCTCTTCAACATATGTATTGGTGGCGTTCTACCCTGTGGCATTGAAAAGACGCAAGTGCTCCGATCTCTGACGTCAGCAACTTCTACCTCGCCCCACTCGGTGTTATATCAACATCTATTTCTTTTTAGTCTGCAGGTGGCCTTTAAGGCTTCCCTACGTATTAAGATACAAAGTGACGGCAAGTGCAGCAGTGCATCAAGATCAGCAACAGGTGTTGTAGGGACAGCTCCCTGTTTACATTATGCCACTTACTGAAGGCAATTATTTCTTCGATGGGACACGTTTGCGAAACCCGTCTATAATTAAACGAATTAGTTGCTCGGATGGACGAACTGATTTTCAAAATAAATCTGCAGGCGTTGTACTAGTTATACATACATGTGTATGTATGTATGTACATGCTCACCCAGCCAGCAAAGAAACGTAAATTTTGCCGACAGTGCAGTTTAACTCAAATTTCTGTATCCGAAAACGCATACAACAAAACTCCTACAGTCATCATCAATTTACGTATACGGAAAACATTCGAAAAAGATGATGTCATTTGAAAGCAATAATTGTATTTTATTTGCTCAAGCTAAACATTTGAAAGCATGCATGCGTTGTCGGCAGTGGCTAAGTGTGCAGAGGAGTGTGCCGCTATTTGTTAGCTTCCAGAAGGTGCCGGGTTCCAAATCCGTCAAGCGCTTCCTAATTTGATTTTATTTCTTTTGAACCATGAAAAAGTATCTTTGAAGTGCAGAAGGAAAGCGTATTGAACCAAAAATCCAATCAGAAAAATTTCAGAAAAAACAGCCGAAAACGTATCCTTTTCACCACCATTTTCGGTACTTTTCTGTACATACTTTTCTGTCGCACACTTTATTGGGAAAACGGACCATTAAAGTATCCGGAAACGGAATCGGTAAACGGGCAAAAATCCGGTTTTCGTCGACTTTTTTCCGTTTTCGGATCGGTTTTCGGATTTTTTGTAACTATACTTCAAAAAATATATGTAAGTTAACGGCCCTACGAGTCTATATTCCACTTCTGAATTAAAATGTTCATTTAGAAAAAAACTGTAAGAAAAATTCTTGAGATTTAGGCATATTTGCAGCCCTCAAACATATAATTATCATACATTTTATTACTTTTAACAGTAATTCAATAATACAAAGTTTCATGCAAGCACTTATCAATTGTTTGCAGCATTAATTTAATAAATGATATTTTCTCTTTCCAGATGTATTCAATATTCCCATCGAGCTTATCGCAACCAGTGCATTCGCCTCAGACCAAAGCCGCGCAACTGGCCTTTCAGCTCTTAGATAACGCTACAATGAATGCACAATTTAATCGCCGATTCGAACAATTACTACGCTCTGAGAAATACTACGACTGCGTATTTCACATTGGCGGTGCACAACTAAAATGTCACAAATTAATATTATCCACAGCCAGTCCAGTTTTCGAGGCCATGTTCTATGGTCCAATACGCGAGCAACAAAAAGAAATTGAGATTTTGGACATTGGCGCCGAAACTTTTCAAATGCTTCTAAATTTTATTTACGCCGGTGTCATGCCGGTGTCCCTTTCGCTAGAAGAGGCTATTGAGCTATACTATTGCGCTGAGAAATATTTAATCACTGACCTGACGAACACTTGCTTATTGACGATAGCGCGCAAATTACGTTACACAAATATTCTACCTGCGCTGGAGCTTTGCGTCTGCATGGATCTGCGTGATCTGCTGGAGGTATGCATGTCTTTCTTTAACCGCTGCTGTCTCAACAATCCACAATTTATGACATCGCATAAGAGTCACTATGTGCATGTATCCAAGGAATGCGTCAAGGCAATAATTGCAGCTAATAATTGCGCGAAGACTAGAAAGCAAGTGTTGTGGTTCGTTTACGAGTGGTGCCAGCAGGAATGCCATGAATTAGGATTGCAGCAAGAAGATTGTGCAGTAATCATCAATGATCTGCAATTGCCTGCCTACAGTGATGAGGAATGCGAAGTATTGAAGCTAAAAACGCCACAGCGACAAACCTGTAATTCTATCGAACGTAGCTATTTTAAGGCATGCCGGCCCTTCACTGTCGACCAGGATACACATGAATGGACCGTGTTTGTCAAATGCAATCGTTTTATTGCATTGCATGGTCTCATCATTTACAGTCGCCTATCACCACTGGCACATTACGCGTTCAAGCTACCCAGCGAGTACAGTGAAAATTTGCATATTGAAATTTTAGCATCCGCTAATGAAAGAAGTGATGAAGTGAGTGATCAAGAGGGCAAT
>NW_016157341.1:289245-302977 GCF_001687245.7 Rhagoletis zephyria | reverse complement strand
ATGCAACCCTGCTGCGAGGTTGCAAAATGTAGACGCGTAAAAAACATACCTTTGAGTGTGACAAAATGTAGACGGCGTCGTTTTCCAATTTTGTATGGGAAACAACAACACCACAGATTTTACGGTTAGAAAACGTCTTAAAATGTAGACGTCTACATTTTGAGACACTATTTGGAACGAACTGTGAACACCCCAACGGTTTATGTCAAAAATTTTGAAGTGAAACTACCTTCTAAAAATTATTGTACAAATTTCGATTTAATTTTATTTAAAATATATTAAATAAATAAGGGAAAAACAAAGTTTATACTCTAAGGTGGAATCCAACAATCCGCAAAAGAGAAAAGTAGCAACAAACATGGATTTGGATACGGGAGGCGGCTCCTCCAAAAAGGAGCGAAAAAAATTTAAAAAGCGCGAAAGAAAAGCAAATACCAAAATGGAGGCGGGAAAAATGAAAACTGAAAACATGGTCACAGACATTTCTTTAGATTCAGAAGAGAACGAAACTAATTCAATTGAAAAACCGCAACTCAAAAACGCATCGGAAAAACTTATGACCTATGAAAAGGACTACAATGGACCATTCATAGTCTACATCGACACCATTGAAAGAAAACCAATCAGTAATATAACTGTAGCATTACTATGTACAAAGCTAGGATTTGACGACATTGAGGTAAGAAAAGTAGGATTTGGCCGCTGCAAAATCACTACAAAGAATGCTGAAACTGCAAATAAATTATTAATTAACTCAGGCTTCAAAGCAAAAGGCTATGAACCAAAAATATTTAACCATCTCACATCAAAAGCAGGTATCATTTATGATATTCCAATAGACGTGTCAGATGAAGAACTCTCTGAGTACCTAAAATCAGGTATTCCAATCATTAAAATCCAAAGACTTTTTAAGGGTCCAAAAGACACCAAAACTCCTATGGAAAGAGTGAAAATATTTTTCAAGGGCACGAACTTGCCAAAATACGTTTCATTTGCATCAACAAGAATTACTGTCAAGACCCATATAATGGTACCCCAATGCTACAAGTGTTACAGATATAATCATTTTGCCATGCACTGCAAGCAAGCAACCCAAACTTGCTATAAATGCGCCGCAAATCACGAAAACAACCCTGAATGCCTACTCATAAAATGTTCGAACTGTGGCCTAGACCACGTTGCCACCGCGAAAAACTGCCCTCACAGTGAGAAAGAGTATGCTATTAAAAAAGTAATGGTAGCAGAAAATCTCACCAAGTTCGAAATTAAAGAACGTTATCCACACCTGTTCAACAAAAAACCTGAATTACAAATTACAAACCTAAACAAAGAATTCCCAGCCTTACCATCTAACAATAACAACAACATACAGAACAACCATATCGAAGCAGCTAAATCTATGCATAGATACATGCCATATTCTAAATTACTATCCAATAATACACACGTAAACAAAGTTCGTACCTCTACACTTCAGCAAAGAATTACCGCAATTCAATCTCCTAACAAACAACAAAAAACAACACAAGAAAATTTCATCAATAACCTTAACTGTGAGATCAATCGCCAAATGGCCACATGGTCCGCTTCCACATCTACAAAAGATTTGCAAGAATTCTTAAAGAAAATAAAAAACGACATAAACAGATTTAACATAAGATAACTCTTAGAAATCTTTTTAAACAACAACAAAATAGACATAGCAGCTATATGTGAAACATGGATACAAAACAACTCTGGAACAAGCATAAACAACTACAATTTCGTTTGTAAATGTAGACCGGATGGTTACGGAGGGGTAGGCATTTATATACGGAAAAACATCAAATTCTCCATACTGCAGATCAATATTGACGAAACCATTGGTATAACCACTTTAAATCTAAAACAGAACTACAACATAATCGCCACATATATAACACCCAGAATAAATAATAATCAGTTCAATTCAAGAATTGATAGCATTTTTACCTGGGCGAATAGACAGCAAACAAACTCAATAATTACAGGAGATTTTAATGCGAAATCTGCATTATGGGGAAACCTTATCACAGACCGTAAAGGTGAATTGCTCGAAATATATATTATTATATTTAATATAAGCGGCGTAAGTCTTTTCGATCAGCTGTGTAGGCTAAGCCCAACACGTTGAGTTCAGGTAGCGTAAAAATTTTCCGCTGGAAAAAATGGCGGAAAGTTACCAACTGTTGGAGTGAGCGTAACTACTCAACTGTGCGTTTCTAAGACAAACAGCCAACGGTTACCCAACAACTACGACTTATGGACGCGCCCAATGTCAAAACAGATATTTGACAGATGCTAAGACATATTTGGTAGAAAAAAGAGACGTGGGGTAAAAGAGAAATAGACAATAAGGGTCTTCACACCTGCTAGTTGGCACTTAGTAAACGGCTTGTTGGTACTCGGTAATATTATCAACTGTGGACGTCCTTTTCAGCTTTCTTTTGTTAGTCTGGCAAACTATGTTTATCAACAGCTGATTCGTAGCTTTTTTCTATAAAATAAATAAATCTTAATAGAAAATTTATGGAATGTTACTTACTCATATGACTTATGCCTTACGACAGCGGGCGGATTTGAAATTGGATAAACATCGAACAGCTGATTGCAGTTTACCAACTACCAGAAAAATTATCAAGCTTCCACCACGATAATTCGGTAACCGGTAAACCGATAATAAAATAATTTTAATTTCACTATAATCAGCCTTATCATGAGTTAAATTTTGCCCGAACCGGTGCACTTTTGGTTTCCATGGTTTTACTATGGGCGGATGACAAATTTTCGGGCGAATTTTCTTTCAGGCGAAACTCAGGATAAGGCAGATTATGTAACTTATTAATTCCGAATTATTTAAATGAAAATTGAAGTTTTCCGGATGGTTACAAATTTTATTCTGTTCTGATCTACAAAATTTTCCATTATTTATAGCACACAATTTTCAATACAAATTTCTAAGGCTTCATTTGCAGCTACCAGGTCAATAAACCACGCTTCTTAATTTATATCTTCACATATTCAAATTAATTCATTAAGAAGAGTTTAACCTTTCTGTAAAACCAGTTTATCGTTATCGACAATTTCTCTGCTGTGATGTGGGCTAATTTTTTTTCATTCATACTCCCATAATGTATAGCCACGCAGTATTCTTGTGTATTATTTTGTCTACATTCGCCGTGTATACATGTATACATATATCGTTACGTTAATATAGAAGGGCCCTCACAACGTCGCTGAAATACAAAAAGCCGTAACTAACTAAAACTCCAAAATTCACTTTTTGATTGATTATGAAGCATTTCATCGAATTATAAGGCCCCAATCGTTTTATGCAATAAAAAATTTTGTTAGTCACGGGGTGACGATGTGGTCGATCTATATCAGATACCATATCGACTGCTGAGTGGAAGATCGACCTATCTCGGCAGCCAGTTCGAAAACGCCCTATCTCAAAAAACTTTTCACTACGCCCTATTTCAGAATTTTGTTGAAGAACGCCCTATTTCAGAATTCGATTCAAAAATGCCCTATCACACTTTNTATAAAAGATCGTAGATCTTATTGTACAAATGTTTTTTTCGCAATAAATTAAAATGAAATAAGGACTTGACTTAATGATTTGTTTTGGAATCCCTTAGCGTCAGTTGGCACAGAACAGAAGAAACTACCGGCGTGCTTTATTGGACGCGGTGAGAATCGCTTAAGCGGTTACAGAACTAATCAAGAAGACCGTTCTAGGCACACCACCACCGGACATAGACGAGACGGAGCTTCATCTGCCTCGGGAGACACGAACAAACATAGCCCAACTTCGCTCTGGCTACTGCAGCAGGTTAAACTCATACCTAAGTAGATTGAATGAGGATGTGCCAAATGAGTGTCCGGCATGTGGATAGACCCCACATGACTCGAAACATCTCTTCGCATGCACGGAAAACCCGACAACCCTAACGGCTTTGTCCCTGTGGACCGACCCGATAGAGGCTGCACGCTTCCTCTAGGGCTGCCGTTAGTGGAACTTGGCGACAACGATTGGGATATCAACCGATCTGGGCGGGGTTGTTGTTGTTGTTGTTGTTGTAGCAGCATACAAATTCCCCAAAGACTTTTTGGGGAATTTGTATGCTGCTACAACAATCTGGGCGGGGTTGTTGTAGCCGCTACAAAAACAACAACAACAACCACGACTGTCGGGTCTACGTAACCATCGGAACGACCCAGATCCCCGTCGAGAAAAAAATCTCCCGTCACGAATTCGGGAGAAATGCTATCAGCAATTCCGACGCATTCGTAGTTAGTGCTGCCTTTGGTTTTCTAAATCAAAATAAAGGCTGCGTTTCTTTATACATTCCGGATAATCCCATTTCACAGCCGGAATAAACAGAATGCGTTTGAAATATACGTTAACAAATCATCAGGAACGTTCTAAAGAATATGTAAACAAAAAAGTTTATTCCAAACGTTCAGAATGAATAAAGAAATGCAGCCATAATAAATCACAATAAAATAACTCGAAATCAGTGATACCATGCTCACGAATTTCGAAATTGCGGCAGTATTTCGTGATCTCGACGGAATTCATGATAGCGACGTGACAACGTCGGGATCTACGACGGAATTAATGATAGGCCTATATGCTATTGCATCAAGAAAATTACTAATTAAAGTAAATATGCAACATTCCTGATTGGTAGATTACCAATGTGGTCTGCTTCTGTCAGTTTTTATGAATATATTTGCACTAATAAAAGACGGTCAAGCAAAGGATATTTTGGTTAGAGCTTGAGAACATTAGCTTGCGAAATCGCACACTGCTGACTTTTGAGCTTTCCCTTTCGCTATGCATACAAACGACAATGAAAGTAAATATAAAAAATTAACTGTAACTTACCGCCTACACAATTCTTATCGGTTTTGTTGAAAACACTACACCGCTGTAAAAGATAAGAAAGCCAAAAGAAACGTGATAACAAAACTAAAACTTCCACTGTGGTGCTTATCAGAAGATAGTAAATAAATGGCGCCAGCTGTTCGCTGCAGAGTTGCCAAATGCCAAGAATGAGGGAAATGCAGTACTGCGGTTATGTACATACATATCGCCGGCTGGACAAGATTATCGTAAGCGCCATTTTGACAATTTTTAGTTATAGATGCAGTTACATATTTTAAAACAAGAAATTTCGATTGCTATCAGGTTTGGATAGATATCGGTAATTTAGTACAAATTGAGTTAATAATGCGGTCACACTAACGGCCAGTCTCAACAGGCAAAAGTTTTTGCCTACCAACTGTCATTTTTATTGCCTGATACAAATTTTATCAAGGGAAATATTTTGCAAGTTGGCTATTTTTGCCGGATTTCATCACTTAAAAAATTTAAAAAATAATATAATATAAAAACTTTTGCCTGTGGAGACAGCAAGTAAACTAATCAAGATCTTTAAAATGATACTATCCACGGATCTAATCGGATTTGCACTGTTATAACAAGTGATCGGCTTCATGCCTATTCCAGTCCGAAGAATGCCATTCGCACGAAACTAATCCTTCACACTCGCTTATGACAATGCGTATGGGATTAGATACGCGCAGATGGCATCCGTTGTACAAATTAAGTTAATAATGCAGTCATACTATATCAATCAAGATCTTTGAAAGCTTAAAGACACTCGTCCATAAACTAAAAAATAAACAATAAACAATAAAAATAAAATAATTTAAGAGTTTCGGAACTAGTAACATTATCCGTGACTATGAAGAAAACGTGGCAATCTTTTATCCAGGCACTAAGCTTTTCCTGTAATGTACTTACATATGTACAAAACAAAAGTGCTTGATTAATTTTAAACTTTTATTGATAAGACACAAAACAAGATTTAGGAAATTACAATTATGTAAACAATTGACAAATAATGCATTACAAAAAATCGCAATTAATAAAATAGCTACTTATTAAATCTGCTTAAATGGTATTACGAATTCGCTTGATGGTCGAAGAACTACTTTGCGCGTGCGTAAGGAATAAGCGCGCGGAGTTGAGAGGGGCTCTAGAAATATATTATTTTGTTTAAACATTTATATGATTTACACATTTTTAATTTTTTTCTACCTTCCGTACTCGTTTGCATTTGCTGCTCCTCATCATCGCTCAATTCATCATCCTCTATGGTAAATTTGAATTTCTTAACACGCAGCTTTTCGTTAAAAATCACATTCTTCGGTTTGCCCTTCGCAGTACCAGGAGTCTTCAATATGGACTTACGTGCCATGTTCGCAGCTGGTGCAGATGCTAGTATTGGTGAAGGAGTGCGCACTTTTTCCGAAACTTGTGGTTGCTTAACATCCAATTCGATGGCAGATTCGACGAAATTCGGTGTGCCACTACGACGTCGTAATTTTTGTGCGTTTGCAGCAAGTGTGCTACGTAGCAAATCACTACAGCCGCCAAATGCATTCTCCATGTTGCTGAGACTTCGACGCAATTCACTGCTAGATGCCTTAAGGGATTTTGGTGACTCGCCACTGAAACGTGAGTGACGTCTATTTCCCGCTACCACGGATCCTACTGAGCTATCAGCCGGCAAACTGATAACCGTTGCAGCAGCCGAGAGAGATTTGCGATCACGTACCACAACCGAGATACGACGTGGCGTACTGTTGCGCTGCTCAGTGCCCGCAATTTTTGGAGTGCCACTGTGTGAACGCCGTTGGCGAGTTGGTGTCGACACCAGCACATTTTCATCTGCAACGCCAGCACCAAAAGCAGTTTCCTTATTTTTTCGCATTTCAGCGTGCATTTTTCGCAACATTGCTTGCAAACCACTGCTTGGTTTTGCCGTTTTTGCAGGTGGTTTTGCCTTTTTAACTTTAGTTAGATTTGGTTTGCATTTTAGCTTGAGTTGTTTCGTTTCCTGAATCTCATCGGGATCCGACCAATTATTGGCTTTCCAGCGCGTTAAATTTTCAAATCTTTTCTCAACATTATCCACCTAATAAGTTATATAATACGAATATAAACTAAGATTGCATCAAAAAACTTCAGAGTGCTTGATAAACTAACCTGTAGATTAAGCATGGACCAAAAGCCTTCTAAATCAACGTCTGTAATTGGCTTCGTATCCTCACTACCGTCGTAGACGGCTGCCGTACCTCTAGCTCCATTTTCGCAACGATCTATTAGACCCTTAAACTGTTGAAACTTTTTACTCGTTAGCAGTTTTGTTTGACCTATGGTCACGTTGATCATATCTTCCCCGGCGGATTTTTGAAGTAGGGGCAAATTTTGTTGTTTGTACTCTTCCCACTGGTCGCATAATACATGCAAGCGATCGATTTCGTTGCTAAGTTGCTGTCGGAAATAACGCACTGCCTCAAGAATTCGGCGAGCCTCAATATTGACAGGCGTAGTAACTGCACTTTTGCATGGGGTTTTTGCCTTTTTAACGGGTGTTCCTGCTGCTGTGATTGTTAGACTATCATTTGCGCCGGGAAGGTAAATGCTATCCCGTTTTTCCCGCTCTTTACGTGCGCTCACTTTGCCTCGTGAAACTGACACAAACGAACCAATGTAATTGACCGGACGTTCATTTTCAGTCGAAGGAGGAGTTTTTAATTGATCTAAGTTGTTTTTAATTTTATTTTCGGGTGACATATTATTGCCTATAAGAAAATAATATAGTTATATATATATGTATGTATTTATGTACTATGTACCCATGATTCAATCATGCTATCCTATGCATAATAAAAATAAAGAAATTTTTTTGTACAGATAAGTAGATGAAAATAGAAATACGGAAGTGGCAGAATTTTTTAGTAACCTACCTTCAGCATTACACTGTGTAGCATTCGTGTTTTTCGGTTGGACTTCTAATACAGTTATTTGTTCAGTTCCGTTAACAGATTTTCCAACCTCCGATGCACTTTTAGAATTATTCATATCAAAGCCATTTTGCTCAGGCTCTCGGCTCACATCCAATTCAGACAACCCAATCGAGTAACGTACAAAGTTAAACTTACTCTTTTGCCTTTGAATTTTAATTGGTGGATTTTGTTTAGTATCGCTTGTTAAAAGCGCGCGCTTCGCTGATGTTGAGCTATGTGTTCGCATATTTTGGTGAGACCCCGCAACTTTTTTATCATTGACCGCTTCGGAATTAACGGGACTTATATTAGGTGCATCAAAGCCATTTTGCTCAGGCTCTGGGCTCATATCCGATTCAGACGACCCAATCGAGTAACGTACAAAGTTAAACTTACTCTTTTGCCTTTGAATTTTAATTGGTGGATTTTGTTTAGTATCACTTGTTAAAAGCGCGCGCTTCGCTGATGTTGAGCTATGTGTTCGCATATTTTGGTGAGACCCCGCAACTTTTTTATCATTGACCGCTTCGGAATTAACGGGACTTATATTAGGTGCATCAAAGCCATTTTGCTCAGGCTCTGGGCTCATATCCGATTCAGACGACCCAATCGAGTAACGTACAAAGTTAAACTTACTCTTTTGCCTTTGAATTTTAATTGGTGGATTTTGTTTAGTATCACTTGTTAAAAGCGCGCGCTTCGCTGATGTTGAGCTATGTGTTCGCATATTTTGGTGAGACCCCGCAACTTTTTTATCATTGACCGCTTCGGAATTAACGGGACTTATATTAGGTGCATTGGCACTGTGAGGTGAAAGGGATTTGACCCGCGTGGACGTTAAAAATGGCTCAAATGTGTTAATATTTAATAAATCCGTTGGTGTTTCAGCAATCGCAAATGCCACGTCAGCAGTACAAGTGCGGACACCGCCAAGTAATGTCTTTCCTTTTATGGTAATATTGCTGGGCGCATTGGGTCGGTTTAACGTAGGAACCTGAGTCTTTTTATATTTAAAAGTAGTTGCAAATTTTTTATTACGCTCGCTCGCATTAGCTGCAGCACGCTTACTTTGCAGCATATGTGCCTTTCCTACGGCTCCTGCACTTGCACCCGTTGCTGCTTGCTTCGGCTTGTTTACGGTATTTATTGTTGCAATGCCTCTGGATTGTGATATCGGTTTTCGCGTTGCTGTTGTTGTCATTTTCGGCGGCTGAGGTCGCACGAACAACGGAACTTTTTTTTTTGGGCTTTCGCGATTTTTATTTAAGTTGCAAGGTGTCTTTTTTGGAGGTTCATTTGATTTTGACTTAGTATTAAAATTTGATATGTTTGACGCCACATTAGCTACAGATGTTGCTGTTTTGTTGGTCGAACAAAGAGTCTTTTTTTCAGGTTTGACAGGTTCATTTGAGCTTGACTTTGTATCTAAATTTGATGGTATTTTTTGTGATGCTCCGGTGGTTGCAGTTAAGTGTTTTTTAGTAGGCGGAACTACCGCCGTCGGTTTACTTTCTGTACTTAAAACCGATGTTGCCTTAATAGCTTTTGTACCAGCTGGCTTTGTGCCTGTAGGGTTTTTGGTCGATTTCAACGAAGTGGTTGCTGGCGTTATTGCCGACTTGCAACGTGCTAAATTAGAGATGGCCGGGGTTTTACTAAGGGTCGATAGTTTTTTTGTCTCGACCCCTATTGCATTATCCTCTTTTGACCTTGGCGGTGTTGGTACCACGGTGTAAAACGATTTTCTATCATGAGCTAGTAGGTCTTTCGCCGCGGAAGTCTGTAAAATAATTTCTTGTGATATATATATACAATTAAAGATTTAATAACTCACCATTTCAGATAGGGGATTAGTTATTCCAGCTGGCGGCTTAAAGCGTTGATGGCCTTTCGGCACAAATGTCGCAACTTCTTTGCTTTTGCCTTTGTTAGTTACTGTTGAAAATCTTGCACTACTCTCGAATGCACTACCACATGCCCCACCGCTGGAGATAAATGGTCGCCTTTTAATTTCATTTCTTTTCTTCTCTTTTTGTTTATGAGCCTCCCTCCATTCGATGAATTTCAATAGATATGATTCTTGTCGTGTTGACTTTTTAGAGCTCGTCTTGCCCGATGCCACTAATGCAATTCTGGATTTATTGCATTCGGCCACATTTTCTAAAGCATCGCCTTTATTTTCTTTATCTACAAGCACTTCCGCTAAATTTTGCTCCTCAAAATTGTGTGGTTTTGTAGGAGTTGGGCTGACATCGAGATTACGACCGCTTTCAAAGACTTCCCTTCGTTTTTTGGCGCGATTTGCATTTTGAATATTGCGATTTTTAAGATTATGCTGGACCGGACTCAATGTATGGGAATTTTCTTTATATAAACTACGAAAACGGTCCATTCTTAGCTTTACACTGGGTTTTCTTAAAAAAAATATATATTAAAATTCTACAGACTTGAAAATCTTAACTGTTTGTCGTCAGAATGCGCCAAATCACTGAGGTTATGTTCACTTAAACTCAAATTTCCCTTTGAGGAGTTTAATAGTATTGCCGGACTTTTGCTTGTATAAATTCTTAATCTCATTGTTTTATACAGCGTCTACACGTTCCACAGATGATGTTACTGGAATTTCCAACAATAGATTGTGAATACCAACTTAGAAAAACAAAATGCAATTTTTATTTGTATGCCACTTTCTTTGACCAATTTTCGACGAAATGCTAAAGATGATCAAATTGTCGAAATAGTCTTAGACACAAAAACTATCAGAATGGGGAATGTTGCTATGATAGAAGCTATCAAAACGTAAAAGTGACAGGTGGAAGCAAGAAACATCGGAGCTGCATCAAAAAAAATTAGTTATTAATGGCAAAGAAGATAAGCGATTTTGTTTCAATAGCAACTATAACGTTTATTTAACAAATTTAATTACGAAAGGTAACTATGATACTAGCTTAAAAAACTTTGTATTTTTCGTCGTCTTACTTTGCTCCGAGTAAAAGTATGGAAGGTCGCATTTATGATTGAAGACTTAGCGCTGGTTTCGNCAAAAACTTTGTATTTTTCGTCGTCTTACTTTGCTCCGAATAAAAGTATGGAAGGTCGCATTTATGATTGAAGACTTAGCGCTGGTTTCGGCAACATTAGTCTTCGTGCTTTTATTGCGAGAATTTCAAATGGTGGAAACTGTAAGTAATTGCGCTGATAGAATGCGATATAATGACAACCTTTTACTAGAAATTGTATACCTTGCCCGATGAGTGAAAAAATGAACGAAGTTTCTATCATAGATACGCAAAAATTTATCGATGTTGGAGATACCCGGACAGCAGATATGAAATTAATTGCACGTCGCATGAACCAAAAACACTAGATCAAGCAGGAACGGGCCGTTGCATTTGTAATTGGTTTTAACGGCGCGTTTACATTGGCAATAGGTTCTTTTCTAACAATCCGGACCGGATCCGGTAATTAGAGAATAAGCGAAAAGTTTGCTCCCTAAAATGGAACATATTCCAAAAGTACGCGAACGCAAAAAACCTCATTTCGTGCCCAGAATTTGAGAAACAGGTGATTCGCGTTGTTTTTGTTTTTGTCACTTAAATGCAAACTCTTGGAAATTGATTTTTTTTTCCCAAATTTGATTTTAAGAATACGAAGATTGAAAACACATTTACTATTCCTTAAAAGCACCAAGTAAATGCAGGCAACAGGTTCTTTCCCGTACGCAACGCGGGATCCCGCGGGTGCCCAAAATAGCCCAGAAATCATTCCCGTATTCTACAAAATTGGTAATAGAGAGTGAAAATTGGAACGTTCTTCTTCCTGCCCGAAATAGCCCAGACTTTTTCACCGGGTAAAAATGGATAAAGCGTCAAAGTGCATATCAGCTGTTTTGTGTTTACATGTTGCCTTCATTTACTTGGTGATTTTAAGGAATAGTGAATGTATTTTCAATCTTTATATTTTTAAAATCAAATTTGTGAAACAAAAATTCAATTTCAAAGAGTTTGCATTTAAGTGACAAAAACAAAAACAACGCGAATCAACTGTTGCTCAAACTCTGGGCACGAAATGTGGTTCTTGCGTTCCCGTACTTCTGGATTATGTTCCATTTTTGAGAGCAAACTTTTCGCTTATTCTCTAATTACCGGATCCGGTCCGGATTTTTAGGGAAAGAACCTAACATGTAAACACAAAACAGCTGATATGCACTTTGTCGCTTTATCCATTTTTATCCGGAGAAAAAGTCCGGGTAGACACGAACCAATACGTTCCAATTTTCGCTCTCTATTATACCATGT
The DNA here is from genome assembly GCF_001687245.7 of Rhagoletis zephyria. Taxonomy (NCBI): domain Eukaryota; kingdom Metazoa; phylum Arthropoda; class Insecta; order Diptera; family Tephritidae; genus Rhagoletis; species Rhagoletis zephyria. The sequence goes on along the minus strand of NW_016157341.1, from coordinate 290,795 downwards.
TCTGACCGACAACGGTAACACTTTGAAAACGAGTTTTGGGATTGTGGGCTGAAGGCTGTTCACACCGGTTGTTAGTATTTTCGTTGACATTTCTTACATCTTTTAATTGCAGTTTTGCTGCTAAAAAACAAAACCAAAACACTTTTTCTTCATTTTCTTTTCATTCACACTTTCTGAGAGTTACTTACTCTTGCTTGAGAATTGTCATTGAGAATTGTTAAAATCGGCATAACCACAGTATCTACTTTCTTTGGTTTGACACTTTTCAAGATTTTGCCAGCGAAAATTCTTCTGACTAAATCTGACTGAATTGTATTTTTTTATTTGTTTTCCTGTATTTTTAGATATTTCAATTATTTAGAAGTTGGAATAGTGGGAAAAATAATATATTACAAAATTGCGCCGTCCTGGCGGCGATGACATTTGTGTACCACAAGTAAACAAAGCCGAGTTGGATTGTGCCAAATTGTCAATATGTGTAATTTACAATAAGAAATAATTAGGAAAATGTGAACCAATGTAGCGGTATATCTGTCGGCGCCACTTTTGTTCGCTGCATCGTGGAATAGTGGTCAGAAAAATCACTAATCACCGTGATATTTTCCCAATAGTTTCATCGCTAAACTCACTTGTACATCACCAACTAGATGATATGTATGAGCGAGTGAGCATACTCTAAGGCAAATGCGCCCATGTGTGTGCAAGAAAGGGATGCACTATCACACAACCGGAGAAGTCGTCATCTTTTTCCCCAAGCCCATAAAAAACTAATCGCTAAGGGCCGGTTACTCAAGCTGAAATTAGTCGATAACGCAGAACGTATACTTAAACGCAGTCTGTATACGCAGAATTTTGTCGATTACTGGAGCCCTCAGTGTTGCTCACTACACTTTTGCCACTCTTCAATGCCTTTTCATAAACTTAGGGCCGGTTGTTCAATGTCTGGTTATCACTACTTGCCGGTTAAACATCATTATCGACGATTTAGACATCATGCATATAACATGTGATCGATAAAGCAGTCGTTGTATCTAACCGGAGCTTCTACCTCCGATTTTTGCTAATCAGACATTGAACAAGCGGCCCTTACCCTTTCAACCACAATTTTTCGTGCTATAATAGATTGCAGCTAAATATAAACTACTTAGGGCCGGTTACTCAATGTCTGGTTAACACTAATCTCCGGTAAAACATCGTTATCGACGTTACCGACTCCATGTTATATGCATGGAGCCGAACACGTCGATAATGATGTTTAAACGGAGATTAGTGTTAACCAGACATTGAGTAACCGGCCCTTAGTTTTCAACAAAAACCTTATTTAATAGTAAATTTCAAATATTTTAAACATATTTTGAATAGGAACTTATAACTTTTTTACCATCTGCAAAACTGACGAAGTGGCAACCATCTAAAGAAGGAGAAATCAGCTGACACGGAAAAATCTAAATTCCGCAGATTTTTGCGCTACGGGCTACAACTTCAGAAAAATTCTGCGGTGTTGAGTTTTCATTTACATGGCGCTTTGGTAAGACAGATCGTGTCAGCTG
>NW_016157341.1:275638-289235 GCF_001687245.7 Rhagoletis zephyria | reverse complement strand
GCGGGGAAAATTTCCAAATATCGATATTTTCGGAGCATCGATGTTTTACTCTTGATGTAAATATAAACAGTAATCAGCTGATTTGTGTTGATTACGATCTCTTATCCAACGAAATAAATATAGAGAATACCTTCAGAATGTTAAGGAGCTTTTGGGTTCAAAAAACGACAAAGAAAATTCTTCTGCTTAAAAGATGGAACACAACGCTAACCAAAACCAATGGAGAATCAAACGTTTATGATTGCATTGTGATAGGCGGTGGCCATGCTGGTACGGAAGCAAGTGCCGCTGCTGCTAGAATGAAGGCGCGCACATTGCTTATCACGCATAAACTCGAAACAATTGGAGAAATGTCGTGCAACCCATCATTTGGAGGGATTGGCAAGGGCCATTTGATGCGAGAAGTTGATGCATTGGATGGATTGTGTGCACGTTGCTGCGACGTCTCTGGTGTACAATACAAAGTGCTGAATCGTAGGCGCGGGCCGGCTGTGTGGGGACCGCGCGCGCAAATCGATCGGCAGTTGTATAAACAAGCCATACAAAGCGAGTTATTCAATATGGATAGTTTAGAAATACGATGCGCAGCAGTGGATGACTTATACCTAGAAACGAATGCGGATGGGAATTCGCAATGCTGTAAAGGTGTGGTATTGAAAAGTGGCGAAATTGTGCCAGGTCGAACGGTGATTTTAACGACGGGAACATTTTTACGAGCCAACATTAATATTGGGCTTGAAGTGCGTCCTGCTGGAAGAATAGGCGATGAACCGGCAATGGCCTTGGGCCAATCGCTAGAGAATCTTGGGTTCCGCATGGGCCGGTTAAAGACAGGCACCCCGCCGCGCATTGCTAAAGATAGCATCGGCTATGAACGCCTCGCGCGGCATTCAGGCGACAATCCTCCGATGCCTTTCTCATTCATGAACGAACGGGTATGGATTGAAGCAGACAATCAATTGCCTTGCTACCTAACGCATACAACATTACGAGTAAATAATATTGTGCGTGAGAATTTGCATGTGAATCGCCATGTGACGGAAGAAGTGACCGGTCCACGCTATTGTCCATCCATTGAGTCAAAAGTTTTGCGTTTTGGAGAAAAAGTACATCAAATCTGGCTTGAACCAGAGGGTTTCGAGAGCAAACTTATCTATCCCCAGGGACTGTCTTGTACCTTGCCATTTGAACAACAAGTAGAGCTAGTACACAGCATTCATGGCTTAGAGGAAGCGGAGGTTATACAACCTGGATATGGCGTAGAGTACGATTTTATAGATCCTCGAGAACTATTTGCCACACTAGAAACGAAACGTGTGGAAAACCTCTTTTTTGCTGGCCAAATTAATGGCACGACCGGCTATGAAGAGGCAGCAGCACAAGGGATAATTGCTGGCGCAAATGCTGCGGGTAAAGCCATAAATTATCGCTCAAATGCATTAGCAAACAAAGATCCAACGCAGCTGACGATAAGTCGCACTGAAGGCTATATTGGTGTACTCATCGACGATCTAACAACATTAGGCACTAACGAACCATATCGCATGTTTACTAGCCGGGCAGAGTTTCGCCTTTCACTGCGACCGGATAATGCCGATGTGCGACTAACAGAGAAAGGCTACAATTTTGGTGTGGTGACCGAAAGTCGATATAAGCGCTTCAAAGCTGCGGAACGGAAACTACAGCAAGCAATCGACCAGTTGAAATCAATGCAACGACATTCCAACCATTGGCGACGTACACTAGGCCTACGTGAAGCTAAAACCTCTGTGGAAAAATCCGCTTTTGATATGCTTGGCATACCTGCGGACAACATAACACTAACACAACTTATAGAATTGCAACCAGACGAATTAGACTGGTTAGGAGTTGAACAAACCATATGTGAGCGGCTAAAAATTGAGGCATTGTATGAACATTTTGTGGCCGAACAGCGGCGTGATGTAGACGATGTGCGGCGAGATGAAGGACTAGCGATACCTGCTAATATTGACTATTTCGCTAAATCGTTAAGTCTATCGAATGAAGAGCGACAAAAATTGTCGCTGATACAACCACAGACCATAGCAGCAGCGAGTCGTATACAAGGCGTTACACCAGCAACCATTGTACGATTGCTCAAATATGTGAAACGCGCAGGAGCAGCTGAACAAGTGATAAGTGCGACCTGAAGTGACGTGGTGGGACCGCAGAGCAGAGGAATTTTCTTAAATTGTTTAATTAATTGAGTTTATACATAGTAAAAATTAATACCTTTTGTTTTTAATACTTATATGTATATAAGAGATATATTTACTTAAAACAGTTTATAATTTACATATTCAGCAAAAAGGGCGTACCATAGGACTAGGACTAAAAATTAGCAATGATAAGTCTATATATGTATTTATGTATGTATACGATTTTATAAAATACGATATTTATATAAATGTTGCAATAACTCATACTACTATCCAACGCTTTAAGTCATATAATTGGAGGTACATTAGCATTGAAGCATGTTTCTAAAAATTCTTTACAATTTCGTTTACTACACTTAATCCCTTTGTCTTTACTTAATAAATCAACTATAAAAAATGAATCGCTAAAATAAATTATTGCCACATGCACGAGGCACAATTTCGTTCTTCGTGTAAATACTCATACATACATTACCTGATAAGTATACTTATCAATTATGTATGTGAATATTTAACATGCCTATTTGACGTTTTTCTTATGGATTATAATTGGTGTGGTTTGCGTATCTGTTATTTAATTTTTTTTTTAAAGGTGTAACACATTTGAAAGGAAAATAGATGGGTCATTGAGTTTTAGTTAAATTGTATGCTAAAATGGAATTTACATGATTCAACTTTCACAGGCGATTACTTGAATCAAAAGTTGAACGAAAGTAGGCAGCCGAACAACTTCATTGAAAGCCATTAGTTGAAAGGCCGTTTACACCAGGCGATTGTTGCTTTCAACTAAAAGTTCCATGAACAATCGCCTTATGTAAATTCCCTATAAGATTTTGTTTTTTGAATACATAGTGTTTAATATTTCGGGATAATCATTTAAACATTTGGCGAATTAATTAAACAAATAATCTAGTACATAAAGAGTTAATTTATTTGTAGGCATATAAAGTAAAGTTATGAACTAAAATAGGGGAATCAAAAAACCGAACCGGTGTTCAATTCTCGTATAAAAATTAAGAGATTAGTATGGGGCCACCCTTGAGTACCACCTTTCCGATGAAGAAAAGAGTTANGTAATTTTTAAGCAAAAAACCAAACCGGTGTTCAATTCTCGTATAAAAATTAAGAGATTAGTATGGGGCCACCCTTGAGTACCACCTTTCCGATGAAGAAAAGAGTTATCGAAATCGGTTAACATGGTCCAAAGTTATGCGGTAACATACATAAAAAAAAAAAGACAGAAAAAACATTGCTCCTTTTTTAGAAGTCGGTTAATAAGCAACTAATTTCGGACTCTGTAAAGCACTAATAATCTTAATTGCATTATGAGCATTTCAATTTTATTTTTGTTTAATTTGGGTGTTATTTTCTTAAAAAATTTAAAATTCTTTGCTTCTGGGGGAAACCTGTTAATGGTTTTTCGTTGTAATTATTTGCTTTAACTTTTTGCATATTTAAGAAATATTTTAATGGTCAATGTGGATGACATTCAAAAAAGAAAGTTGAATACGTGCACAAAACAAGAAGGAGTACTTCAAATCTAATTTACTGTTTTGTTTTTACTCTAATTGCAAATTTGTTAAGCATAAAAATGACTATTATGGCAATATAAAGATTATTTATTTATACATATATATGTATATAATTTTTTTGTTTAACTATGTTATATTAGGGATCTCAACTAAACTTATTGAAAGCTCAAAACTTCAAAAGTGAGCCGATTTTGTTTACTCTATTTCTGTTTTTTAAACTTCTGCAAAAAAGGAAAATAAATAAATAAAAAAGCCAAATTGGTTCACTGCTCCGAATTGACTCGCTATTAATTGCACGCTAACTGCTCAAGCTTTATATTTATTGAGTTTTTTTATTTTGACTTACGAAAATACCATTTTATATATTTTGTAGCAATAGGACAGATAATAACAATTGACAATCGAGGGCAATGTTTAGCATAATTTAGAGCGTGCTTTTAAGTACAAGTACACACATATTTTTTTTTTATCAAAAATTGAAGGATTATTAATAATGCCGAATTTCCTAAGCAAAAAAACATACGGATGAATTAAAGAAAGTTAGTGAATTTCACACTTTATGTAGTTTCAAAGCGTATTATTAACAATTCTTTATCGAAAATTTGTGTAATATTGGAATAGCTTGGAATGCAACGTCGATAAATTGTTTTCATACGCATTTTAGAGTAAATTATATAATTCTAAAAATCTTAATGCATTTCATATAATGAAAAAGTGCGCCGTTTTAAAACAGGCTTATTTTTTTTATAACTAATTTGCAAATTTTTCAATAATTTATAATTTGCAATTTTTAATTGTGTTTGAGTCCTAGTGTATTTTTGCAGTTATAGTTTATGTCTTTTTGAGCTTTAATCTTTTTAATTATGAAAAAAGTTTGAATTGAATTTTTGTGGAATTATTTTAAAAATTTTGAAAAATCTATTCTTATTTTTTTTTAATTCTAAAAAGCAAATACACTCATTGGGCGTGCTTAAAAAATCAAAAAAGACTCATTAAAAATTAGGAGCATAAAAATATTACTGCAGTAATGTTTTAAAGCACACGGGGGTAAAACAAAAAACATTTTAGAAAAAAATACACTTGTAAAAAAATAGTATACATATTAGGTATTTGGAAATTAATCATCTTTTTAATTAATACATTTTGAAATATTTTCCGGTTATAGCTAGGATTATCATGCGACCCGTAGGTTATCATTTGACATAACCTTATTATTGTACCATTGGCATATGTTCTATTTTTTTTATATATGTTTTGTTAAACATCGAGGAATAGCTTACAATCCACATACCACATAAATATGTTTGAATGTACATATGTATGCAAATACTAACGTCCATAAGCGAGATTTCTACAAATTCTCCTACTGCTATGTATTTTGTTTTCAATGCCTACTCATTACTCAATATTGTATTTAATTTAATACTTATTAGTGGTAACTTTAAGTTAGTTTATAATTTCAATTATTCTCTTTTATTATTGTACTGCATGTCTAGGTCATTGTCAAATTGCTGCATATTTTTTTACAATTATCTTATATGTTTTGAATTTAATATTTGTATTGACAATAATATGCGTAAATTAAATATTTATTTTGAGTACATATTTGTTATTTATTTTGAGTATTTGTATGCAGATTTTACTCAACATTGCTTGTGTTTTTAAAATTATGCAACGAGTTGTGTAATACTTGTATTTAATATAATTTTCTTATCTACCAATTTCACATAATTTAAATTATTCATATTTCTTTGTCTAATATTCACCGGAAACATTCTCTTCATCATCGAGCATTTCTAGAAAAGCGCGTGGCACCAATCCTTTTAGTAAGCCCTGCTTGCCATACATGTAATCAGGATTCACTGGTGAGCATTCAGTAACGAAAATAACCTACAATATCAATTTTTTTACGTTTACATACACATACAAGGGTAGTAAAGTACGCAAAACCACACACACGGTCGCTCACCTCATTCGCATTTAAATTTAATTCGGTATGATCTTTAGCATCGTAGGCGCATAACACACGCGCTCGTTTCATCTGATCAGCTGTGAGTGTTGTATCGCCTGGATTGCGCCGCCGGCCGCCACTACCAGCGCCTACGCCAGCACCAGCCGCAGCACCAATTCCTAAACCGCTGCCGACGACACCAGCATTAAGCCCAATGCCACTAGATGCGCTGTGATTGCCACTACCATCATCATCATTGTATACATCGATCGGAACATATGGGGTGGGGCCTCCCAAACTATGCAAGATAATAGATGAATATATGCATGAAGGCAGTGTATAAGAGAATTTAAAAAAATGCAGAAATCGTTTAGTCAATCTAAAAATGGAAGAAAAGAATCCTCATTTGAATAATTGAACTAAGGGATACACCCACTTTCTTGGAATTCGTAAGCAGTATTTATTTATAACATTTATATTTTTTACGTTATACATTTTTGCCTAAAAACCAATGTAGTACAATTCTAAATATCGTGTAGCACTGTTTAGCTAAACAAGCGGAAAGAGCATACAAGAGATGCATAATGTAACAGTTAACTAAGCATTAGTATTTTAACTACACACGTGACTAGTGTTCTATCGATTTTATAACTTGGTTTGCGAATAGTATTAATTACTTGGAGAATAAATATAATTTATTGACATTATTCGAACGATTGATATTCCGAACACTTTCGGAAGTTAATTTGTAACTAAAAATTTTAACTTATGCATATAACGGAATCAGAGAGTTTATTTTATTCTGCTCATAATATGTACTATGTAAGAACTTTTTTCGTTGTATGAAACCTTCTTGGTTTGATAGATTTCAAATTCTTTTTCATACACTGATTAGAGGCATAATGTATTGTATATTCGTTGTATTATGATTAAACTCGTTTACGTTGTTTAATATCTTTTTGATTTGTTATTTGATTTACATACCTAATTGTTTTTTAATTGATTTTGATAATGGGCCGTATGAATAAAACTAAGCAATTGCTTTTTCTTAAAATTTCATACCTTTTACTTCAATTTTGTTTGAATAAATTGAGTAAAAGATCTGAAATTTTAAGAAAAAGCAATTGCTTATTTTTATTCATACGGCCCAATATTCATCATTTTCAATCTTTTTGACTCATTACTAAAATTGTTTAGTTTGTTTATATATAAGCAATCGCATGTAAATATCGTCAAACCTTTTTCACCCTTAAGCTTTTAAAAATACGCAGTTTAGTTAACTTATTTCGATAGAACTCTCTTTACCTTTTAATTATGAAAAATGGCATATAAGTATTTTTATTTGGTTTGATTAGGTTCTTTCAAAAAACTTATTTTTACTATTAAGTTTTGAAAATTGATAAGTAGTAAATTTAAACAATTTAAGAAAGCCTATTTTTAAATTTTTTAGCAGACAATACTTCGAGAATAACACAACCTTATTTATTTCCGTTGCACACATATTAAATTTGCAGGTACATTTTTTCTAAACCGATGTTATTGCACTGGTGTCGAATTCTATATCGTACTGCTCTAAAATTTGCGTGGTCGCAAAAGGGTTTGTATTATTTGTTTGACTCTTCCATGTGCTACTGGTATTTTCTTTATCTACATTAAAATTTATACTATCGTTATTTATATCAATTGTATGAAAGTTATTTGAATCTTCATCATTATCAAATTCATCATTCGTTTCACGTGAATCGAATTTGTTTGCTTTAGCTGTTGGATGGACAATCGAGTAGTTAATCGTATTGGGAGGCCCATCCACATCTTCACTGTTTATGCGTAGGCGCGGCTTTACGGGTCGCATTCTGCAAACCAATTGATGTCATTCACTTATTTTCTTACCAAATTTTATAGCTTTTTTTGCAATGCATGTGTGAAAATTTAAACTACAAAATCTATGTGCATACCTATACATACATATAAATACGTGCTAATGAAAGTTCTATAAGATTTCGTTGTTGAATGTGGGTGTGGTCTAAATTTGAAAGTATATAATTAATTCGAAAAAAAATCAATATCTTTTTACATATACCTACATATGTATATATGTATGTATATACGCAAATATGAAATTTACTACTTTCAAAGACTTTCAAGTTTTCAATTATAGTGTGCGACTTACTTGGCCAAATCGCGCTGCAAATTATTCATTGCGTCAATGCAGTGCTTATAGTAACGTACTTGCGTTTCTACAAATGCGTGCAAATGGCGTAAATGCGATGCTTGCGATGTGCTGATTCCTTCCAGCAATACCTTTGTTATCTCTGCTTGGCGATCAAATTCTGCTTGTGCAACACGTAAATCTCGTTCGGCCTGTGAAAAGTTTAATGGTTCAATTAAAAAAGTCAGCGTATTGATGAATATTGGCTTTTCATGTCTAATAATTAAGTACCTGTTCTAGAACTACCTCAGGGGAGATACCATCTTTCTAATATTTCCACATTAAAGCAGCATGAAATAATTTATTTTGCGTTAAGATCTTACATAACAAAATTAAGATTAAATAAAGACGTTCAACAATTTTAAAGAAAATTACAATTAGTAATTGAGTATGAAATCAATTCAAAATTTAAACGTCCTTCTTGTCTTTCTAATTTTCACCCGGAAATTTTAACTTCAGCAACAACCGGATATCAACAGGCTACCATCAACATTCACCCAAACTACTATAGTAAATATATTTATGCACATATGTCTGTATGTACATACAATTCATATGTAAATACGTGTGCGGTAGCTTATCCCTAACTCTTACCGCCTGTTGACCCAGCATACTTCTGGCTTTCTTCACGCGATTTTTGCATGCATCTAAGTCCAAGCTGCAATAATTTGAAGTAATTAAAAAAATTCCTTAACTCATTCAAATGATATCAGATATCTACTCACCGTTTTGTTTCCAATATGCCACGCTCTTTTGTNCAAGTCCAAGCTGCAATAATTTGAAGTAATTAAAAAAATTCCTTAACTCATTCAAATGGTATCAGATATCTACTCACCGTTTTGTTTCCAATATGCCACGCTCTTTTGTAATGGTTTTCATTTCACCTTCTAAAAATTTGCGCAAAGGCTGAGTAAAACATATACCAGATGAGGCAATGAAATCACGCTCGCACTGCCCGAGTTTTTGTTCTGCTTGTCCAACTTTTATTAAAGCTTGACCGTACGGTAGATCTTGTCCAAAATCTCCACCGGCCTCAATCATATCCAATGCCAAGTGCTCCAAATTGCTCAATCGTTGCGGTTTTGTTTTTTCAATTTTATCAAAAATAAAATCTTCAATGCGATTCTGCGGATTCGGTATCAATACCGTTTCGGTGTCGCGTACTATCTTTTCTGTCCATGCTTTTGTTAAATCCGCACGTTCCGCCAGATTCTGGAACTCATTATCATATTCAGTGCGTTCGGTGGTGCCGAGTTTTTCCTCCGTCAGCTAGAACAATAAACGCATATGTATATATAATGTGAATCGATGTTTCGGGAAAGGTGGGATGCCAAGGAAAACGTAAAAGGTATGTCATGTGCACAATGCCATTTACATNAGCCAGATTCTGGAACTCATTATCATATTCAGTGCGTTCGGTGGTACCGAGTTTTTCCTCCGTCAGCTAGAACAATAAACGCATATGTATATATAATGTGAATCGATGTTTCGGGAAAGGTGGCATGCCAAGGAAAACGTAAAAGGTATGTCATGTGCACAATGTCATTTACATCCCATCGTCTTAAAGTGGCACATATTTCGATAATTCCTTTGTAATACTGTCACCTTGCCAATTGACCATGCTCTGTAACAATGGCCAATATGATTTGCACCCACCACCCACTGACATAACAGCACACTCAGACCCATAGGCCTTTTTAAGCCCATTACCTGCACTACTCTGGATAATGTACTCCCCGCCTCCTTCACAAGATTTTTCACATTAAAGTTTGGCAAATTTATATTCATTTTTGTAGGATATAAGATTTACGTTAGTTGATAACTTGATAACGAAATAACAATATTTTTGTGGCGAATTTGCAATATTTTTTTGCAATTTATCCTTTTCCGTTCTGTTTTTTTCTATGCAAAAATTCCCAATAGTTTGCAATAAGGTTGCAATTTTGATTGATATGCCAGGAAAGAGAAAAACAGAAAACAGCGTTGTAATTTTGGTATTTGTAACTTTAAACCGATAACTTTTCGGTGTCAAACCTAGTTCTATCGATTATTTTTGCGAAGGAGAGAAATGCCAAATGTAAAGGTAAACAAAATTGGACGCTAGTAGGAAAAGAGGTTTGTGAATCATGATGCAATAATGAAAGGTGTTGTACGTTGTGACAGCCCGAAATCGNTAAGGTTGCAATTTTGATTGATATGCCAGAAGCAGAAAAACAGAAAACAGCGTTGTAATTTTGATATTTGTAACTTCAAACCGATAACTTTTCGGTGTCCAACCTAGTTCTATCGATTATTTTTGCGAAGGAGAGAAATGCCAAATGTAAAGGTAAACAAAATTGGACGCTAGCAGGAAAAGAGGTTTGGGAATGTAGTTTTAATAAACTATTAAGTTAAAATATACTTCCTTAACATAGCAGAAAAAAGGGATTACGGTGGCAAAGAGAAGAAACTTAATTTATCTAGCTAATAATCTGAGATTTATGTGAACATACTTTTAAATATTAGGAGTCTTCACCATGGGTAGCTAGATATGAAACTCCCTCATTTTTTCTGAGAGCGCGCCCAGGAACTCGTNTAAACTATTAAGTTAAAATATACTTAAATTCCTTAACATAGCAGAAAAAAGTGATTACGGTGGCAAAGAGAAGAAACTTAATTTTTCTAGCTAATAATCTGAGATTTATGTGAACATACTTTTAAATATTAGGAGTCTTCACCATGGGTAGCTAGATATGAAACTCTCTCATTTTTTCTGAGAGCGCGCCCAGGAACTCGTTTTCGAACTTGGCAGCACTGCCAATCCCTGGGCAGATAAACAGNGGCCACAATGGATCGTATTTTGTCGCTGCCGCCAGCGACGACAACAGAAATAAATCTATCGTCGTGAACATTCGTCGGGCGAACGTCGTCGTTTGCTTTGGTTGTGCGCGTTCTCATATAGACAGTGTGTTTTAATTTTTAACATGGATAACTAGGTATGAAACTCTCTCATTTTTTCTGAGAGCGCGCCCAGGAACTCGTTTTCGTACTTGGCAGCACTGCCAATTCCTGGGCAGATAAACAGCTGACACGCGAAGTGGCGAGCTACCACTAAATGTGTGGAAAACGCATCACATTGACTTCAGTGGATTTTTTCATCCCGCATTTTTTAATATTACTATAAACCAGTATTTGTAACTAAACGCAATCTTCCTGGCAATATAAACGGTGAAATATAAAATAGATATGAAGAATATTGCTAGTATTTTTAATGCAATCTTGCCAACAGCAGTNCTAGCTGGTAAGCTGATAATCGTTTCGATATTTATAACTAGTAATTAAAATTCTTTAAATTTTCTGTTTCGTCTTCGACCCATGCATATAACAGGGGGTCGGTAACGTCGATAACGATGTTTAACCGCAGATTAGTGTTAACCAGACATTTAGTAACCGGCCCTTACTATATCCATTATTTTTAGCCTCCTTCCAATTTCAATTAACTTTTTTTACTTTTTAGATTATTCTCACTTTTTGCGTATNATAAGCTGATAATCGTTTCGATATTTATAACTAGTAATTAAAATTCTTAAAATTTTCTGTTTCGTCTTCGACCCATGCATATAACAGGGGGTCGGTAACGTCGATAACGATGTTTAACCGCAGATTAGTGTTAACCAGACATTTAGTAACCGGCCCTTACTATATCCATTATTTTTAGCCTCCTTCCAATTTCAATTAACTTTTTTTACTTTTTAGATTATTCTCACTTTTTGCGTATTCCTTAATTTCCGTTAATTTAAATTCAGTTGAGTTTGACACTTTTCAGGATTATGCCAGAAAAAATTCTTCTGACTAAATCTGACTACTTCGGACTGAAGAGAGTCACTCTCACTGACTGTTGCTCTCTCATTTTTGCTGTCATTTTCAAGTAAAGGAACGCTTTTTGGACTAAATCTGACTACTTCGGACTTTTTCTGACTATTTCTGGGAGATAAGGAACGCAACTATAATCTCAATCAAAGCTCGTCCTTTTTATCAGTCCGTTTACACATGCGAATCTCAGATTATTCGGCGTCAATTTTTTCGTGCTTGTTATTCTCACAACTCAAGGAAAAGTTAAGTTTCTTCTCTGTGCCACCGTGATAACTTTTTTCTGTTATATAAAGTAATTTAAATATATTTTAACTTAATATTTTATTAAAAATACTTTGACAAACCTCTTCCTTGCTAGCGTTCCTTTTTGTTTACTTTTACATTTGACATTTCTNAATCTCAATCAAAGCTCGTCCTTTTTATCAGCCCGTTTACACATGCGAATCTCAGATTATTCGGCGTAAATTTTTTTGTGCTTGTTATTCTCACAACTCAAGGAAAAGTTAAGTTTCTTCTCTGTGCCACCGTGATAACTTTTTTCTGTTATATAAAGTAATTTAAATATATTTTAACTTAATATTTTATTAAAAATACTTTGACAAACCTCTTCCTTGCTAGCGTTCCTTTTTGTTTACTTTTACATTTGACATTTCTCCTCTTCTTCTCAAAAATAATCGATAAAACTAGGCTGGACACCGAAAAGTTATCGGTTTAATCTCACATTATTTTATAATAGTTGTGTTCGCGTAGCTGTTAATTGTTCATGTTTAACCAAAACTTACTTGCACAAAAAAAATTATTGAAAATCGCCTAAAAATAACTGAAATAAACCACCGACAAAACACACATATAGAAAGATGCAAAACAGATATAGCAAACNATATTTTATTTACGCAAATCACAAAATTGAATTTGATGGTTTGAACATTAAAAATTACAAAATGCGACTAATTAAACTTTTAAGAAATAAGTAGTTATTTGTTTAATCAATAAACTGTGTCAGTATAACACTTTGTGATGACTTTTCGTATGTTTTAATTTTACACTTTTGAATGTAAACAAAAATTATATCAGCTGTTCGTCTAACTTGCAAGTTTCTGCAAATTTTCTGTTCGCGTACTATTTGGGATATTTTTCTCTTGTGAGAGAACAGATGACATTTTGCCGGAATTTGGCAGTTGGTTGGTTTTTACTGGAGATTTTAAACGAACGCACCTAATTACAGATTAACGACGGACGATTTTGTATGGCTAATCTCTTTACTCTACTCATATGTAAACCTAGTATTAGTTATATAACCATGATCCCAGTACACAAGATCTGACAAGATGAAGCAAAAAAGAAGTAAATTTCTGGCTGACGTTTGTTATTTCGGCGCCATGTTATTTTCTTTGAAAAGTAAACAAAGAATATGAAGACGAAGCATAAAGAAAAACATGCAAGCAATTTTGCAGCACATGTTTGTGCTAACCAATTTATTATTTTTGTATGTGTTTTTGCAACCAATCACCGCGCACTTCATTTTAATTACATTTGCACAAAAAAAATTATTGAAAATCGCCTAAAAATAACTGAAATAAACCACCGACAAAACACACATATAGAAAGATGCAAAACAGATATAGCAAACTTCAAAATTACGAACGTCACGCACTTTTTTCTCAATTGCTATTACAAATGGCTGCTTCTCAGCCTGATCTTTCTAATTGGTTCATGTTATATACCCAAGAATGATAGAATACAAGATTGCGCCGATCAGAGAGGATTTTTGAGAATAACTTTTGTGTGACGTCACACTGGTGCAATTGCGAGAGAGAAATGCCAAAACGTGAGCAAGAATGGAAGAAGAAGAAAAAATGTTGCAAGGAAAACG